>NW_025999977.1:28452151-28527996 GCF_001458135.2 Marmota marmota marmota | reverse complement strand
CCCAGTATAAAAAAAAAAAAAAAAAAAAAGAGAGTGCTTGAAGGGTTTCAAACACTGGGAGAAATAAGTTATTTTATGGGATTCCACAGCCTCCACCTTGGCCACTCTGTTTGACCGTGGAAAGTAAAATTGTTGTTAGAAGAACTCTAGTCTTTCTCAAAGGAGATAATGGACCGTGATAATTCCAGCAGTCTTTCCTATGCTTTTTGATAATCTAGCAGCTTGATAGAAAAAAAGTAGACTTTTTAACACACAATTTTAAAAATATGAAATATAAATTGTTATGTTCAGAAAATTCTTAAAATCTTTTTTTTGCTCTTTGTCCCAAATCATTATGCTTATTTCCCCAAATGTAAATTCTGTATTTGTAATAATGCTGACTACGTACATAATATCATTTCAGACTGATATTCTAATCACAATTATCATCACTAGTTTTACATTTCAAAGAACCACTTTTAAGAGAACCAGTCATTTATGTGATTGAGGAATAGTATAAAATATCAGAAAAATAATGATGAATTAAATTGAACAAATCTAAATAAAATCATGCAAATAAAATGAAAATCTGTATGCCCTGAGATAAAATGTATCCTATAAGTAAATGTCATGAGAGGACAAGTTAGTCAATGAAGCTGCAGCAATAAATGAGTAGATGTAAAGAATATAAAAGACATATTAAGTAGGATATGCCCCAAAGAGAAAGAGAAACCATGATATTTTGGATGGCTTTGCATTTAACCTTGGTTCCAATTAAAGTCCTTTTTATGAAATGGTATCAAAGACTAAGTCAATATATCAGAGTGCACTAACAAACATGCTTACATTTGCCAATGAAATATGTGGTTGTCTCTGGTAAATCAAGTTTTTATTTTAATAGTATGTGATAAAAGTTTTCAGTACAAAGTAGATTAATTAAATGCTAAAGATGAGAAGAGACCAAAACCAAATAATTTCCTTAGAAAGGTTAAAAATAAAAAAGAACTATAGCATAGAGTACATTTAACAAGTTTAAATTAGATGCAAACACAGTGATCAATATTATGCTTGGAAGAAATGTAGAATATATACTTAAAATTATTTTATCAATTAATTTTATAGTCATCTGCATTTATGGAATGCTATCCTTGGGATCAGATTATATACAATTAAGATAGGTGACACTTTATATGCTAACTTATAACTAAGATAGATGACACTTTTATGCTAACTCATTTCTTCACAGAGAATGGTTTGTGTCAATGATTAATTTTGAAAGAAAAGTGAAAACAGTCAACATGATCAAAATTGAGCCACTGTGTAAATAAATAAGTATTATGGTCAAAGAATTGAGCAATGAATGTGTGGCAAAATTGTCACCCAAAATATTCATGTCTGAATCCTTGTTACATATCAATGGGTTCCCACATATGCAAAAAGGGACTTCTTAGATGTGAGTTGAGCTGGAGATAGCTTACCCTGATTTCCCCATTCTCTTATCAGCTCAGTGTTATCATAAGGATCCTGGCAAGAGGGAGGCAAGGGGCTGAGTCAGAAAACAATATGTGGCAAAAACAGAAGTCAGAGTAATATTTTGGAAGGGGCCATGAGCCAAGGACTGTAAGCAGCCCCCTCAAGTAGGAAAACTTCTCTTCTAGAACCCCCAGAAGAAATGTGTCCATGCATGTATCTTGATTTTAAGTTCAATAAGATTTGTTTTCAGATTTCTGGCCTCCAGAACTGTGAGATAATAAATAAGTATTGTTTTAACCACTGCATTTCTTCAAATAAGTTACAGGAGCAATCAGACAATAATTTGTATGTAAGAAAAATTTCTGTGCTAGCTACTTAGGGAGCAAGGCTTACATTACCTTTTGAAATAATGAGAACATTGAAATCCATCTGCATGACACTGCCATTGCCATTATCGAAGGGACACATCATAACATATATTTTGCAGAGCTCAAGCCTGACACTTCAAGTGTAAAATACCAACGTTTTAAATGTTTAGGATAGAATATTAAGATTTATAAAGACTAAATTATAGAGAAAGTAGCACAGACAGTGAACCAGTCTCTTTTAAGATATTTGATATTCGTTATCATTCATAGAAAAACAAAATCACCTACGTGATTAGGATACATTGTAAAAAACCACATCCAAATGCAGTGACAGAGTTGAAACACATTGAAAAGCCAAATGACAAACTACAGAAGGACTGGGAAATAAATTGACACTAGCTCTTGTGTTAAAATATTGTGCTATATAGCGCTCATGAATATTGTATTCTCTGAGCAATGTCTGTATTATATCTGGGTATATATTGGAGAGAAACATGTATAGAAATATCTGTAGAATATTCTGAGATACTTCCAGGCAAGCCATGACACCAACACTGAGGCTTTCCTTCTCATGGGAATCAGGTAGTATTAACACTCAAATTATTTCCTCTATTAATTTATTTATCAGTACTGGGAATTGAAGCCAGGGATACTCTAGCACTGAGCTACATTCCAGTCCTTTACATATTTTGAGACAGGGTCTAATTAAGTTGTTGAGACTGGCCTCAAAATTGTGACTCCTGAAATTATCAGGTTGTGCAACTCTGCCTGGCTCAAGTTAATATTTTAGTCAGTGAAAATTTCACTTCATTTAGCAAGACATTGACATATTTTAAAAATCAAACAATAGAATTAATAATGCAAAACATAAATTTTCCAACTTTTTGAGAGTGCTCCAAAAGTACTTTCTTTTGGGAAAGGGGGGCAGGTACCAGGGATTAAACTCAGGGTCACTGAACCACTGAGCCTCATCCCCAGCCCTATATTGTATTTTATTTAGAGACAGGGTCTCATTGAGTTGATTAGCACCTAGCTTTTGCTGAGGCTGGCTTTGAACCTGTGATTCTCCTGCCTCCGCCTCCCTTAGCTGCTGGGATTACAGGCGTGCGCCACCGTACCCGGCTTTGAATGTACTTTCAAATTTTAAAAATCATAAGAGCATTACACACAATTTGAAAAAAATGTAAGAAATAAAACTACAAAATCTCTAGAAAAAAATGGAAGTAAATGTCCATGACCTTGAATGTAGAAGTGATTTCTGAGATATGACACTGAAAGTATAAATGACAAAAGAGAAAAATAGACAAATTAGATCTCATCTAAATTATTTTACATGAATGGACACCATAAATAAAATAAAATAAAGTGAATGGGAGAAAATATTTACATATAATATCTATGTCAAGGGACTTGGTTTTAGAATGCCTATAAAAAGACACATAGTGTAATTTTTAAAATGGACAAAGTATGTAAAATGCTATGCTCTAAAGAGATACATATATTTTCAAGAAGTGCACAAAAATATGCTCAATATCACTAGTCATCAGGGAAATGAAAATCGAAATCACATTGAAACACCATTTCACATCCTCTATGATGACTATAATAAAAAAAGACAGAGGATGGTAAATATGGGTGAGGATACAGAAAAATTCGAACACTTAATACTGATAAAATATAAAATAGTGCAGTCACAACAGGAAATGATCTTGCAGTTCCTCAAAAGTTAATATGAAATAAACACTTGACCCAGCAGATACACTCCTAACTGCAAACCAAAGACATATGAAATATAAATGCATGGGAATTTATACACAGCTATACATAATAGCCTTATCAATAATAGCTAAAAGTGGAAACTATCCAAGTCTTCATAACTGATGGATGGATAAAACAAATGTGTAATATCTGCACAATGGAATGTTATTCAGCCATAAAAAATGAAATTCTGATAATTCTAATAGATACTATGACAGATGAGCATTAAAAGCATTTTACTGAGTGAAACCATGTAATCACAGAGAACATATGTTGCATGATTAATTCTATCTGAAAAACTTGGAATGGGCAAATTCATGGATAAAAAAAGTAGATTTTTGATAGGGATAGCATGGGTGGAGGGATTGTGGTAAAAGAGTGGGGTTTTTTTTTTGCAAAGATAAAAATATTCTAATATTGACTCTAATGATAATTGCACAATGAAGTATGGGTGTGTGGATTGTGTTGAATGTGAATTATGTATTGATAAAGCTATTACAAAAAAATGCATTGGAATCATGTTTTCTGGAGATATATGCTCCAATCTGCAATGAAGCTCTCTAGGCCTGGTGCTCAGCTATCTTTCTGAACTTCCCTTTGCTGTTCCACTGAGCATTTCCTTCTCCCAGTGGACCTCCTACATCATGGGCCCCAGCTCTCCAGTGGACTGCTGAGAATGAGTTCATAGATCTACATTTTTAAAACATTTGTATATTTTTAAAATGTGCTAATTTCATTCTGATACTTAATGGATAGTTTAGCTGAGAATCCATAAGTTTTCATGTCATTTTTTATTTAAGATTTTGAGACAATTTCTCCATCAGATTTCAGTTTTCAGCAACGTAGTAAAAATATAATTTTGTTTGGGTTCTCATCTCTATTGTCCTTTTTTCCTTCTCCAGAATCTTTCAGAATCTTCTCTTCATTCCTCATGGAAAAATAGGCTTTTTGTGTGCGAGTGTGTGTGTGTGTGGGTGTGTGTGCATGTACTTGTGTTTGATCATTCATTGTTCTGACTGTTTTGTCTCTTTATTGGCTTTTTCTATACAGAAACTTATGTCTTTCAACTCTGGGAAATACACTTTAATTTTTCTTTGATGGTTATTCTCAGTAATGACCTATCACTGTTAGTTAGAAAGTGGAAGTGAAATGCAATAAGGAAAATTAATTGGAACTTGGACAATACCTCAAGCTATCTACTGGGCAGAGTGGATAGGGAGAGAAGTCAGATAATAGGTACCAAAATAAAGTTAGCTAAGAGGAATTATCTCTGATGTCCTACAGCACAATAGAATAACTATGGCCTACAATAATTTATGACATATTTCAAAATACCTAGCAGAGTCTGAAGTTTCCTGACTTGTAGAAATAATATTTGAGAGGACGGAAATGCTGGTCACCCTGATTTGATCAGGTACATACATGTATTGAATTGTCATTCTGTGCTTCATAAATATGTAAACATTATTGATCAATTTAAATGAATGTAAAATAGAGGAAAAAAATCTAGGTATAAATTCCTTAGTGACACAAATAATTTCATCCCTTTCATCAATGAGAAAAAGAGTGTTATTTTAAGAAATATTATCATTTTTAAGAGTATTCAATAAATCAATGGTTTCTGACTGTTCTGAACCTGTCTGTGGAGGGTTTGAGTTTGAGAAGCATGGATAACTAGGGTTTCACTGTTTTCCAGGGCTTACAATGACCTTTACATAAAACACAAGGTGTAGCCTTGCCTTTGACTAATGGCAAGAATTAAGACTGAATTTTAATAGTGACTATTCTTTATTGAGAGTATTCTGAGCAGCTAAAATTAACATGTGTGATGGACATAACCTCAGATGTAAATTAAATTTTTATCTAATTCTTAACAAGACCAGCAAGTACATGTCATGGTTACTGAATCTCAGCAAGGGATTCTAGAGATGTCAGTTGCTGAACCTGTATTTTGTGTTGCTTAATCAGAGGATTAAGGCCTCTCTCTTGGGGTCACATCTGATAATAGCTCACCTGGCTTGCTGACATTCTGTTAAATCACAAAAGTTCACTGACTTCTTTTGTCTCGTTGACCTCCTTTGTACTGTGTAAGAAGCAAAATTTCAAATGTTATTTACCTCATGGTTGAAAACAAACTTAAAATTCAACTAATTTAGGAACTCAAATAGCCCACAGAAAATGTGAGACTTAGAAATTATAATGTTTGTCATCATTGATATACATGTGCAAGATCTTACAGGCCATATTTAAACCCTTCAAGAGCCTTGTACTGTGATAGTATCTCAAAATATTTGAAGGTCCTTCTGTAAATTGGGACTACTCCCTCTTGGGCCCAGAATTTCAAGCAAAGGAGAGAAAGCAGAAGGAAGTTGGGATGCTGTCATGTACTTCCGGTTTCCCGGAGAGGGCAAGTCATATGGAAAAATGATTTCAGAGCATTTGGAATGATTTGCTTTAATCTCAGTACTGGACCAAGTTAAAGCATTGGTTGCAAAAATTAACAAACTGTGGCCTCAGAAAGTAATACATGGAGTTGTGCTTTCCCCTATTAGCTATTTTTGCTCTTTTTTTTTCCTTAAACAATACAGTGTGGTATTCTGATCCCATTTTTCCTTGTGAGTGAATCCCATTTCTAATAACCAAATAGAAATCAATGGGACCTTTCCCACTTGATGGCAATGCCTAATGAAGCTTCTGACTTGATTTAACTACAGGTCAAGCTGCAGTGTGTTGGGAATACACTTTATATAAACTTTTATCTTTGTATGATAAAGTATACACTTTGCACTAGCTTTTGTAGCCACCAAAAATGTTGACAATAAAAAATACTTGTGACATATACACGTGTTACATAAGACCTTGCTTCTGGTCTGTACCAACTGGGCCCAGGTTCCTTCCAGATGACAAGCACAGCTTGCTGTTTAAATATTGAATCAATAACTTAGAATGTAGTCAGTGCATGTTCTCTTTAGAAATATGGAATTTGTATTGCTTCAGATGACAATAGGCTGTTAAGTCTGAGAAAGCAAAAATGTGACAAAAATACACAGTGACTCTTCATTCTCCCAATTCGTTGGCAGAGATACAAAGATGACAGAGGCCTGTCTCTAAGTCTCTTCATTCCCTTCTGACAAGATGGCTAAGGAAGTGGTAGTATGAGGGTAAAAATCTTTTGGAGGCCAAGGACCGCAGTTCATTTTTAAAAAATTTAGGCCAGTTCCTTAGCTTCTCTAAGCCTATTCATTTAGTTATAAAATTGAAATTTCAATAAACATGAAATTATTGTTAGAGCAGCATGAGATAATACAGCACATTAGATACTTGGGAAGGATCAACAAATACTGGATTTTAAAAGGCAAGGAAACCAGAAAAACTGATGCAAAAGACACCATCCCAGGAATGGCACTGACCTATTCTGATACTTTATGTAGGTCACTTTACACCCCTGAGCTTTATTTCCATTATAATTAAGGAATTTGGTGGCAACTAAGAGAGATCCATCTAAACTAGTTCCAATCAAAAGAAATAATTATTATGCCACCCTTTGGAAGGATGATACTATTACAAACTCAAATTGATATCATGTTAAAGAAAAGGCTATAGTGTATGTGACTCACAATAATGGATAGAAATTCTTTCTGTCAATCCAGGGCAAGAAATGTACCCCTCCTTTATGGGGCTGGGCCTAGAAATTCAGGACATGGGATAATTTGTCTTAGGATTTCAACATCTTTCCTCCACTTCTCTTATACTTTTACTACATTTTCCCCCTTCCCCTCTCTTGACTATTTTTTGCTTACTCTTCATAGGCATGTTTATTCCACCATAAAGGGATCTCACAAAAAAGAAGAGCAGTAGAGTATTATGGTTTAGATATGAGGTGTCCTCCAAAAGCTCATGTGTGAGACAATGCAAGAATTTTCAAAGGTGAAATGATTAGACTATAAGAATTTAAACCTAATCATTGGGTTAATCCACTGGTGTGAATTAACTAGGTGGTAACTATAGTCAGGTAGCATGTGACTGGAGGAAGTAGGTCACTGGAGGCAGAATTTTAGGGTTTATATTTTTGTCCCTAGTGAATGGAGCTTTCTGTCTGCCTCCTGATTGCCACATCCTGAGCTGCTTTCCTCTGCCATCCCCTTCCCCATGATGTTTTGTGTCAGCTCAGGCTCAGACCTACGGAGTCAACCATCTATGGACTGAGACTTCAGAAACTATGCGCCCCATATAAACTTTCTCTCCTCCATGTTGTTCTTGTCAGGTCTTTAGGTCACAGTAATAAAAAAGTTGACTAAAACTCAGAGTAAGTAGAAAAGTAGAAGGCAAGGAGATGAGGAAAGGGGGGTGGTACTGGGGAATGAAGTCAAACAAATTACGCTATGTGCATGTAAGACTATATCACAATCAATTTCACTTTCATGCATAATTATAATGCACTATTTTAAAAAATAAATAGATCAAAGACCTGTAGAGAAGGGGGCAGGTTTCACAGGGAGGAAGGATAGGAGGGAAAGAGGAAGTACTGGGGAAGGAAATAAAGCAAATAATATTGTGTGCAGGTATTAAGATGTCACAGTGAACCTCACTATTATGTGTAATTATAATGCACTCAAAACCAGCAAACAAAATCCCTTGCTACTCCATTACAACCACAACATTTCAATTGCATCACCCAGCATGGAATGACCAGTGTCAGTCACTTTTGTCAAATTATTGAAGAAGAAAAATTATTTTATTTTACCATATGGACTTGTTTTCTTTGATTGAGTGGTCCATCTTTAACAGCAGTTATTGACAAAACATAGAGTTGCATGGAGATGATTTATAGTATAGAGGTTTGCCTTGTAGGTGAATGAGTTAAGTTACACAGAAAATCTTAACATACTTGTATATCTAGAACATTCTCTTTATACATCTCGTGAATGAGATAGCACTGTGAATGTTTAACATTATTTATTGGGTCATGAACCCAATTAGACTCCACTGATTTTGTTATTTGTGAGATTTTATGTTCATAAGCTGAATATTAGATAAATGCAATCACCTTGAGAAAATAAACCATAACAAATAAGCTTAAGTTTAGCTTTGACCACCACCACCCTAATTTTTCTTCTCTAAGTAAGGAAAACATTATCATTTGGTGTTTCCTTCCTGAACTTTTTCAATAAGTTTTCATACATATATCTGTATTCAGGAGGAAAATGTATAAAACTTAAATTATTTAAAATGATGTAATACATCGTTTTTTTGTGTTTTTCACATGTCTTCAAAATTTTCCCTTTCAATATACATATTTGTCAATCTTAAACTATACATGTAGTACAGTGTTTTGTTTATATGACAAATTTCTGGAATAATAAACTTATAAAAAATAAAAAGAATTTCTTTTTGGATCATGGTTTCAAAGGTGCCAGACCACGATTAATTGATTAGCCCCATTATTTTGGAGGCTGTGGTAAGGTGACATGGTGGAGGAGAAAGCCTCTTACTTCATGGCCAGAGAAAAAAAAAGGAAGGGTCTGGGATCCTCTTACCCACTTAACCGGCATGGCCCCAATAGCCTGAAAACTTATTACCAGGCTCTACCTTTTCAAGACTCCACCACCTCTTAATAGGGGCTCAAAACTTTAAAACATGGAACTTTGGGGGACACTTACCCAAACCATAACAATAATATTCAGATGTAAGTTTGTACTATAACTTGTTTAACCTTCATCATATTGATAAACATATCATTTTAAATGTTGCTGAAAATAATCTTCCATAGAAAGCATCTTTATGAGTATGGGGTATATAACTTTGGACAAAAATGGCTCCAATGCAGTGGTATCAGTTTCCAGTCTCAACAGCACTATATGGAAGTTTCTGTTGCTTCACCTCTTCACCAGTACCTGGTGTTGTCTAATTTATCAGTTTCTTGCCTTTTTAAATTGGCTTACAATAGCTTCCCATTGTTTAACATGTGTTTGCATAGTCACCACTGAGATTGAAATTCTTGCCATGTTTGTTAGCCATCTCAGAATTGCCTGTTTGTGTCCTTTGCCAATTTTGCCATTGAATTGTTTGGTCTTTACTAATTTATTGTTTTGTGAATAGTCTTGTATGTTCTGAAAAAAAATAATCCTAAAGCCATAATATTTGGGGAAGATAGTCTCTCCCAGTCATTACTTGAACTAGAACTTGAAGTTTCCATTGCAAAGCTTTGAAAAGTTCTTTTATATTTAAATATATTTATTTTTCTTTCAGTATGGCCTTTTCTTTTTGTTAAAAATTACTCACTATTGCATCACACTTAAGTGACTTTAATAATGCATGCACATTCCAACCTCTTTCTAGTATACCTCCTGGTACTATAGAGATTGGAAAGCTAAAAGTGCCATTCCCTTGGTTGCTAGAGTGTCAGTGCAGATTAACTTCTCTTTATTAAATACACTTGTGCAAAACCTGAATTAGAACTGAGTTAAGCAGGGTGAAAGGCAGGGCAGGGGGCATCAAAAGTGAGAAGGTTCTGAACCAGCTGCTTAGTTTCTTAATTAGGCAAGAAATCTATGCATTGTGACAAAAGTTATCTTTGTACCTGCCCCACAGGATGGTTTTATGAGTCATCTGGAAGTTTTTCCTATAGTCTTTCTATTGTGAGTCAGTTATTATCCTCTGTAAACTCCTTCCTATTTAAAGTGGTATGTGTAAATTTCGCTCTCTGCATACTAATACGGAACAATGCAGTTTATAAAGCCGCGTGTGCAGAAAAAACACTTTCAGCATCTTATGTCTCATCTATTAACCTGTTCTGTCTGCTCATTTAGTTGACTTCTGGAGCAAAGCTGGACAGGCTACCCTGGAACACTTGGAGAACTGAAATTAAAGGAAGCATGGAAGAATAAGTAATGATTCTAAGGGGAGGAGAGATGGATGCCACAATAGATATCACCCACTAGCTCTGTTAGGACTCTGTTCATTGCTTACTATTGGTCTGGTTTCCTGAGCTTTCTAGATTTAATATTTTCAATTTGTTTCTTGGACATTTTGAGACAGAATATTAATTAATAAATAATAAAAAGCGAGTTCTTTCTTTTGAAAGTTTTTACTTCGTTTCTTTTTATGGTATTGTTGCTTGGTCTAGGATCTGTAGAAAAATGTTAAATGGCAATAATATCAAGTTATAATATCTACTGATAATTTTAATTGGAAAGCTATTTATAATTAATTAATAACTTCAATATTTGCTATAATTCTTTTGTAAACCCCTTTATTAAAATAAGAAAATACCCTTAGGTTTTGAATTTGCTGAAAGATTTTGTTTACCAATGAAAGTTTAATTGAATCTATTTAATCAAATGTGTTTTTTTCTAATTATATTAAAATCATGTTTTTCTGCCTAAAATGTGAAACAATGAAGTGTTACCAGACTGCTAAAATAATTCTTAACTTCCTGTCAGTTTTTTTAAAATATAACATTGCAAATGTAGTTAAAATTCTGGTATAATTCTTCCCATCTGTGATTATCTTCAGCTGATCATCAATACAATGAGTTGGTTATAAAGGGAAGAAATTTAGTGACTTTCTAAGCAGAGGGACTTGCCCCTTTGACTGCTACAGTGAGGATCTGACTATATCAGTGTAACTGAATATGCTTTGAACAACTGCAGAGGTCAAGTGACAATGACATCTCAAACTGAACTACAATTTATTTTATATTTACAAAAGCCACATACCATTTTGCCCCCAAAAGTTAAAACCTACTTGTTTTGTAGTAATTTGTCATTAAGACTCTTTTTTAAAAAATAAATTTAGTGAATTCATGTCTTTTTGTATTCTCATGTTGGTTGGATTGCTAGTCTGTGTTTATTCTCTTCTGGAGTCCAATATATCACAATGTTTATCTTCACAAATGTAATAAGTAATAGATATCATTATGTAACCAGAACCACACATAGAATCTTTAAAATAGCAGTTCATTTAGACTTTATATTATCTGGAAATCAAATAATAATGTTATTATTTATGCAAAAAGGAAGCATTTTAAAATACATTAATTTTTAAACTGTAATGATTTGTAGGTGAAGGAAGGCTAAGCTGATGTTTTTTCCTGGGGATGAACTATTTTTATTTTATTTTCCTAATCTCACTCATTGATTCACTGCTTGCAGTTTACAATCAGCATAGATGCTCTAAATGCTCAGTGAAGTACTGCCGCAGTCTGGCTGGGCACAAAATCACGAGCCACTCAAGCAGGAACAAACTTTATTTCCAAAACTCCCATGAATGCCACACACGCGGCCTTCTCCTGGGACACACTACACCAACAGGAAATCCCTCCTCCGGAATTCCCTCCTACCGCACTTCCCCAACCATTGGGAACTCTCCAGTCCTGGAGAGCTCCAAAGTAACAGGCCTAGGTGGACAGCAGGGGTCTAATCTCCAATTGAATGCACATCTTAACATAATCATTATCATCTCAATGGCTTGCTGGTGTCACCTTTCAACCAAAAATGCCATGTGTCATTCCTACTTGGCAATGGCTCTCAGCAAAGTACTATACATGTGAAGTAAAGGTAAAAATCTTATAGTTAGATTTTGCAAGTTAAAAAAGAAGAAAAAGGCCAGAAAAACTTTAGTGCCTGCATTAAGCTTGCAATTCCAGTAAATTTCATTTGAGCTATGGTATGAAAAAGAACAAGATGTCCATGTCAAAATAGCTTCTTGGCTTACATGGGTAAGGCAGAATTTTTTCCAGAGCATTTGCTTCATTCCTATGAAAACTTAACAGAAAGTTATAGCATTCTAAAAAGTCTCCTCCATTGGTTAATGTCTCTGTTAATATGACATGCAAAGGAACACATTATGGTTAGCTGCCCAAAAGGTAGAAGACACCATGAAAATCTTTTGTGCTCTTGTGAATGTACCTGCTTTAAAGTCTGAAGAACCTGAGTTTCCACTAGGATTTGCTTAAATTTGGGAAAAGTTGCCTAATATTTATGAGACTTAGTTTTCTGATCATTAAAGTGAAAAAATTAATACTACTTTACATACTACATATTGGTATCAAATTAGAAAGACTATATTTGGACAGTGTTTAATATAGCATGTCACAAAGTAGTTATTCAAAATTGTGTTCTTATTTTTAATTGTTTCTAGGGCCATTCTGTCACAATCTTACCTTAAAATATCACAACATACTACTACTACAGTAACTCATAAATAACATAAACATTAACAATATAACATAGCATAATCTGCATTTCACTTTTGTTCCTTCAAATTAGCTATTAAGACCTATCATTTTTTAATCATGTACTGTGATTTAAGTGTTTATTAAGCACTTTATAGTAGTATATCATGAAAGCTTCTTGATAGTACTGTGAGATGCTTGCTATTATGACAGGTTCACAACTAAGAAAACTGAGGTGTAGGAAATTAGATAAACATTTTCATGTCATATAGCTTAGGTGATGTATCCTTATTGCCCAATCTGGCTACTCCCGAAGTTCATGTCCTTAACCAGTATGCTCCCATGGTGAATGATCTTTTCTGGTGAATGATCCTCTGCTTGATGTGAATTTTTTTTAAAGGTTGTCTCAGTGCTAAACTAATGGCATCTCTGTCTGTCACTATTTCATATGGTGAGTTTTCTCCTAAACAAGACCTTTTCAATCAGAAGACACATTATTTGAGATAACAGGGAGGGAAGTTCTGAATGAAAAGTAGAGAATATGGGCAAATGGAGTGTGCCACTCAACTCTGTTTCCAGACACTTTCTGTACTCATGTGACCAAGCAGGCTCTATCCTCACTATTCCATGATAGCCCTCAAATTTCAATTCACATTAACATAGTTTCTGTACTTCATCTCTCTTTCTGAATCTACAATTAATATTTTTTCACAATATTGCCTAATACTGAAATTTTATTTCTGATTTCATTAACTTTTTTGAAGAAAACTCACAGTTAATAAAATTATGCGTATTTACCTTAAACCTCCTCCTGTTTCATCTATTCCCAGCCTCATGTGTAGCAGAAACCAGCCTCAACTTATTCCTTAGCTGCTGCCAGTTCTACTCCACCTCTGGGCTTGAACTTTCCATAATAATTATTCACAATTTTGAGTCATCCAGTAAAATAATATACATTTTATTTTATCACAGTAAAACTTAGCAGAAGTTTATACAGATCAGTAAACTATTTGTGGTTTGCCTTCTCAGTGCCTTTTAACCATGTAAACAGGAGATCACTGGCTTTGAAGTCAGAGAATTCTTATGAATAGTTTGTTTTATGAAATTATGTGCACCCATGTTTGGGGCATAAGTATTTACAATCATTATATCTTATTGTTGGATTCCCTTTATGTACAGGTAATGACCTCCTCTGGTCATTAATAAATTACGGCTTGAAGTTTGCTTTGTCAGATAGAGAGTACAATCAATATTAATATTAGAAAGTGTGAAAAAATTGTGTGTATAATAATGAGAAAGAAAATCAGCCAACCATGTACTGAGATATGAAGAACTGATAATTGGATATAACAGAAATGTGGTCATGGAAATTATTAAAGACATTCATCAAATAGTTTAAATGGAATGATAGAACATAAGTTACAGTACAATGATTTGTGGTGTTAAAGAGAAAAATTGGAGGAAGTTATAGTCTATAGATTAGATTAGCCATCCATTAAGATTGACTAAGAATAAAAAGAGAAATATAAACTACAACAGGTAGAAATGAAGTTAAGTATTTTAAAACTATGGTAATATAGTTTTCATATTTTCAATATACCAAATATGTACCCGTGTAAAATTTAAGAAGTATAAAAGATGATGTAGTGTAAACTAAATAGATCACTTACCTAAAATTCATCCATTAATTTATTCTACCCAGAGTTAATCTTATTACTAGTTTCTTTCTTGTGTATCCCCCAGAATGTTTTAATGTTATACATTTATGTATTTGTATATTTATGTTTATTTTAACACAAATAATAACATGCCACACATACTCTCCTTACGTTTTACAATTAGCAGTACATCTTAAATGTTGTTCTGTATTAGCTCATATTGACTGTAAAATGTTTAATGCATACTTGATTTTCAATTGATAAATGTTTAAATAATTTAGATAGCTTATGTCTTTATAACTTCCATTTGAATTTCTCTTGTTATTATTCAATGCAACCATCTTTTTAGGCCTATAAACCACATATTTAATTTTGTTTGAACTTCTATAGATTGTTGGCACTTTTAAAACTATTTTGTATGGCATAGATATATTAAGAAAATTATTCTTCTGTAATAAAATTTTTGAAGTTCATAACTAACTAAATTGAATATTTGTAATCCTTTATTTTTTTAAGTCTCTTAACTCATTACTATGATTAAATTTGTATAATTTCACTACTTCACTGCCTCATCCAGTTTTAGTTGATATTATTTTTCTTAGTACATAACCTTTTGTTTTATGAAAACTTCACCTCCAATATGTTACTGATCAATTTTAAATGATATATTAACTTCAGATTTAAAAGAAAATTTTGTCTCTGATGAAGCCTGTGTGTTGGAATTATCTGAAACTTGGTGATCAGCCCAGGCTAGGGGGCTGGTGCATCCTAAGACATAGCAGGCTGTTGCTATTGACCATGGTTTGATCCTCCTTTAGCAGTTGATTCTCAGAAAAAGCCAGTAGCTGTGTGGTTTCTTGTGGCTCTCTGCATTGTTGTGCACCATCTGTGGTTCTTCACTTTAACTTGGTATAATGCTCTCTTTTTTAAAAATAACATTTATTCATGATTGACATAACCTACAAGAGTCAATGATTTAAACATATGCCCCAATGATTAAAGGTAATGTAAACAAAATAGTATTTTTAAAGGCTAAATAGTTTTCCTTAAAAAAAATCAGGTCGATGTACCAACGGTATTCTTATCTTCTCCCTATTTTTCCTTTATGAATAGATTATTTTAAGTTGGAAGATCCTGAAGCGCTTTTATATTTAGGGGGTAAAAATAATATGGAGGCATAAGTAATTAAAGAAAAATTTAAAAAGAGGAAGAGGAAGATTGATAGGGTATCTTCCCTTTGGTGGCAGAAAGGGAAAGAATCCAAGGCAAAGGCAGAGGCTGGCTTGAGCAGGATGCATAGTACTTCAACTTCTGAGACAGTAGGGGGAAATGTATAAAGATGGGATTAAGGTAAAGATGACCTCTGAACTGGATGGGCAAGTGAGTGGGTATTTCTTACCTAATGACTATATTTTATGAATGGAATAATATTATCTGTTGAAAGAAAACATGGGGGATATAAAAAAATTAAGAAAAACAACAGTATTTATAGTAGGGGCAGTTTTGAACTATTTAACTACCCCTAGCAAAGATAATAGATCTTGACTAAAAATACTATTATGTGGATGGTTACAATTGCATTTATAAATGAAACAAATAATATCAAAATTTATTTATCAATTTTTAAAAATTTATGACATTTTAATAAGTGTGTTTTTTGATTAATACATTAAATTCCAAGCACTAGTAGTGGGTCAAATAACTAACATCATTTCCAAGAAGAGGTAAGAAAAGTTATATTTAAACTATCTGAAAAACTTAAGTGAAAATGGCTATAATTTTTATTGGAGATAGTGTCACATGACTCTCAAAAAATATCATTATACATTGTACTTTCTTAATTAAAGGAAAATGCTAAATGTAAAAGTTGTTGTAAAGGAAGATATTTTTCCCATTCAATTATTAGTTCCAAGAATTCTGGTTGGGAAAGATGCAGAGGATTTCTAATAATTAAAAATATTAGAGACAATAAATTTGGAATGGTGCTGATTCTTGAAGTTGCATAATTTCTATATGTATAGTGATCTATATAATGGATTTGGAATTTCAAATGTTTGATTAACCTGAAGTTCAGGTTTCAGTTGAGAGTACAGTGGGATCTAATTTGCAAGTGAGTGAAGTGCAATAGGGAGAGAATAAGTAAATTGAATACTTATGGATTCTTTGTTGGATGACGGAAAAGGATATCAGTAGAAAAATTATAAATCAGAGAAAATTTAGTTGTAAAAAGACTAAGAGACTCAGTGAGTTTGAAGTAAATCAACAGAGTTCAAAAGTTTGAATGATATGAAGTTAAAGTTGCATTTTAGTATTTCAATCTTAAGTGTCAATAGTCACACATGCTGATTAATGATTTGGTGAGGGAGATCAGTTGAGTGAGAAAGTTCAGTAATTTGATTGCTGGATGCATTGCCTGCATGGATATGTAAGAGTCTAAGTATGGAAAAATTATAATCAGCCAGGTATGAAAATTATCATATGTCAGAGGCAGTAGATATCAAGGACAAGATGGAGCACACATGGGTTTCATGAAGTCTCAAGAAGGTATCTCTATTCAGTTTTGAGATATCACTGTTTGAAACATGAGCTGTACTTGCTCACTTTTATTTATACTGTAGCACATAGGAAATAAGAAAATTAAGTAATGCACTATGAAATGAGGCAAAATAGTAATGAAACTCTTTTACCTTGGGGTGCTCACAAAATGATGAAGGATGAAGACTGATAATCAGAAAAATGGCTTTAAAAAGTGGAGAGTGCAATGAGGACCCAGAACAGGATTGCTTAAACCTAGTAATCTTATGAAAATATGATGACTCAGATGTCTGATTACTCTAAATTTCTGGTGGGTTTGGGACTCATACAAATCTAATCTCACTTTTTCTTAGGAAGAGAAGAGTTTATATTCACCCTAACTGAAAACAAACTCCAGATGTGAATCATTCCTTGCATAAAATATTTCAAAATATGGCAGTTTTGATTCTGTATCTTTATTCTTGAAGCAACATGTCCTTTAACACATTTCAAATTTAAGTAATACCCAGATATAAGTAAAGACAAAGGTGACAAGGAAGTGAAGAACAAACATTTAATTAGTATTGGGGTAAGATAATCCAGACTTAGAAAAAAAAAGGAAAAAAAATGGTAGGCCTATGACTGTTACAGGAATATATGGCTGAAACACCTTGGTGTGAACATTTGCACACTTTGGGTGGGAATGTAAGCTAGTCCAGCCATTATGAAACGAATATGGGTGTCCCTCAAAAACTTGATAATAGAACTACCATGCAATCCAGCAATTCCACTACTGGGTATAAACTCAAAGAAAATAAAATCAGTATGTCAAAGAGGCATCTACTGGATCCCCATGCTTATTGCACCACTATTCACAATAGTCAAGAAATGGAAACAACCTACATGTCCATCAACTGATAAATGGATAAAGAAAATGTAGTATGTATACAGGTTGGAATACTAGTTAGCCATAGAAAGAAAGATATATTTGACATGTTTTCACGCACATGTGGGATCAAAAAAATTGATCTTATAAAAGTTGAGAGTAGATTGGTGATTCCAGAGACAGAGTGAAGTAATTGAGGAGGGAGGGATATGGAGCAGTTGATCCATGGATACTACATTACAGTTAGATAGGAATAAGAGGTTTTGGTGCTATTTTATAGACAATGTACGTTTTCAAAAAGCAAGTCTTGGCAAGGCGTGGTGGCACACACCTGTAATCTCAGCAGCTCCGGAGGTGGAGGCAAGAGTTCAAAGCCAGCCTGAGCAATTTATCAAGGCCCTAAGCAACTTAGCTTGTCTCAAAAAAATAAAAATAAAAAGGGGCTGGTGATGTAGCTCAATGCTTGGGAGCCCCTGGATTCAATCCCAGTTAACAAAAAAAAAAAAAAAAAAAAAAAAAAAANTATATATATATATAACTTATTTGTATGTGCATATCATTTAATTTTTTATATCCTTTATTGTATTTCAATTCTGACCATATGGTAATTACTCAAACATTTTCTTGATTTAATTATGTACTTTTCATTTAAAAATAAAATTGAATCATGGCTTACTGCATGCATAATTGAGCATAATCCTTAATCATTTTTATTTCCTGACATACTTCTAAAATGATAATACACAGGAAGGAGGCCTTGGCTCTGTTGTGGTTACTAACCCTAGTCAGGAAAGGAGGTAGAACCAAAACCAGGCTTCCGACTCCATTCCGACTCCATTACCTCTTTCATGTAGTATTTTTTATTACACAAAGCTAACACAGTTGCTCACTTATAATAGCCATTTCATTGTTAAGGGGAAGCATCTGAAAATGTAGAAAACATTAATCTCAGAACCAGAAAATAATAAATGTCACTGGCTTTGTGAAGAACCAACCATGCAAAAAACCATTTAAAAATACTACAAACTAGATGTTGATAACAAAAAGCTAGATGACTCTATTAAAACTTGCCATATGCTTTCCAAATACACAATGAATAATCCCTCTCTTTTTGGCATTGATTTATTTGGAGCAGTTTAATATTTATGCATGCTTAAATGCATACCCACATAAATATGTGCATGTATATATAAATGAGTGTGTGGTCTTATATATGCAATTTCTTACAACTAAGTTAAATTGATCTCCATTCTTATTTTCTTTCTTCCTTTCCTTTCTTCATCCTCCTCTCTCTATAATATATATAACTCACAGACTTGCCTTATATGAGCTATTTAAAATGGATAGCAAAGCTTGACATGTAATTTTATTTTTCCTAAATTCCATTATTATGGTTGGTAGTTTGTATATTATATTATGCATGGAATATTTGTCTCCCACAAAATGCAAATGCTGAAACTTAGTCCCTAAAGTGATGGCATCTGGAGGTAGGACATTGGGAGATAATTAAATCCTGAAGTCGTTAGCCCTCATGAATAGGATTAATACTTGTTCCTTACTCCTAATCCTTAAAGGTTGAAACAGGAAAGTTTGCTTCCTCTTTCCTCTCTCTTTTCTGTGAGGACACAATGGGAAGATGACCAAATGGCAACCAGGAAGCAGACCTCAGGAGACACAGAATCTACAGGCACATTGATCTTGAGCTTCTCGTTCTCCAGAATTTTGAGAAATAAATATTGTTATTTAAGCCACTCAGCATTTAGAATACTTTTATAGTGTTTGTGTGCATGTATGTTTACATGAGTTTATATTGAAAATAGAACTTGGAAGAAAAATAGAGTGATAAATGACACTTAAGGTGTGCTGCTCATCTAATATGAGACCCCCATTTGAACCTAAACTTCCACCTAATCAAAACCCTGTCAAATGCAGCTAAACACTATTTTACTGGTAGTTGTTCTTATTATTATTAGTTTGGGATTTTGTATTGGTTTTTAACCAGAGACCCAAACCATCCATTAACTAATGTTTCAATGAAACTTAAATGACACATTCTAAGTTCTTATATCCACCCCAAACTGAAAAGGACACCCTAGTCCTACATCCCAGACATCATCTTGACCTCAAATTTCATCCCTGGATATGACATCACCTTAGATGATTCACCCTAACCCAGTGTTGGAGATGACTTCAACCTTTGTGCCAGAGATGACTTCACCCCAGACACTGAAACGTCTACTCAGTAACACCCATGGATTGATTGTATCTCCTAAGGCAGAAAATGGAACCAGGATATTTTTTTACTTTTCTTCCTGAACTCACTATTCACTTAGTCCATGGTCCTGGTATGCTTCTTGTTCTCGTCAACCCCCTCACTTCTATCACTAACAAAAACTCTGGTACAGCTCACTAAAACTAATGGAAATTACTGCTTTTCATCTTGTGTAACCATATTTTCCCTTCCAGTCAATAGATTTCCACCATCCACAGAATTACCTTACGTTTGAAGCATAATACTGAAGCAGCAAGGCATAGTGAATTCTTATAATTTTATGTTGATATCCACTTTAAATACAACTTTAATTTTCTCATGCCACAAGAGGGGCTTTGACACATTTGAGATAGTTTCCACTCCCTACTCCCCAGGTCCTCCATATGGTCCAACCAGATATATGCATTGTACAATTTTTACCTGTTGACACCTTCCTATGAGACAGCTAGATACAAGCTATTTGGTCCCACTGATGCCCACATCTGTCTTGAACTGTGAAGCTACATTACAGTTATCACATCTTAGTCACAGCACAACCTCCTGGAACTCCTGTCTGCTTGCTTTAAATTCACTATTTAAAACTCCCCCGTGGAAATTTGTTTGGAAAATGCTCTGGACCCAATAAAGATGCTGGTCTACACGTCCCTCTCTTTCTCCATGCATACCTTGACCTCTATGTGTCCTCTGAGTTTGCCATTCCAGGACTTGTAAGTAATAAAATATTTGTGTACATCTCGTGTCTCTCCTAATCATTGAAAGAGGGCTCATCAATTTAAAGATTGTAGATTAGGATATTCTTGATAAAAATAATATCATTATGCAATATCCAATTGCATTGCAAAAGTGCTAACAACAAAAAAATTTAAATCCAGTAAAATATATGCTTTTTACAATACAATAAAATTCTGATTTACCTAGAAGTAAATCTGAGAGGAGGAAAAAACTTTGAAATAAAAAATTCTGACAGCTGCTTGACAATTTTTTGAAAATCCAAATAAATTGATTTACTCTGTATCTTCACTGTAACATTTAATACTGTAAACATATAAATTCACATTAAGTGGAAAATTTGAAGACATTTGAACATATGAATATTCAAATACAATCCTAATTTAATTCAGAGCAGATTCATTTCCCTGTTCCTTGACAAAGCAATCTTAAAATGTATTTGGGAATATAAAGATCTATTAAAAGGCAAGGAAACTCCCAAAACTCTCAGAAAATAAGTTGTCCCAAGAGCTTTCAAGAATTATTACAAAGCTAAATTAAGGCAGTGTGCAATGGTGACAATTAAATAAACTAACAGCACCCATTAGAGAGTTTAGACATAGACCCTTCCACATGCAGTTGTGTGATTTATGACATGGTTAGAAAATTAATGGGAACAAGACATTAATATAAATGATGCTGAGTCCATTAGACATTCACATTTTTTTAAAAAAGAAAAGAAATTTTATTAGCCCTTCACTCTATTTCCCAGCCCTCATCCCCATGTAGAATGTAGATATGTAAATATGGACGATGATAGAGACTGCTCTTAATGACAACATAGGAAGAAAGCATTTTCTAATTTAGACAAATAGAAAGCTTACTCTAATAGAAATCTTATAAATGTGAGTACACTGAATTTAAAATTAAATATGTCCACTAAAAATTACTAATGTAGCAAAACAGCAAGCCGCAAACCAGAACATTGTGACAGACTTTTATAAATATGATTCCACATTTTATTAATTTGTCTACATTCTCTCACAAAGCTTCCTCATCCAGCCCTCTGGGTTTAATGCTATCCCTCTGTTGATTCACCCCCAACTTTGCATTTCTACCCCAACTCTTTCACTGAGGTCCAGATTTGTAACCAGTTGCCTATTTGTTGTCCATTCTTAGGAGTTTAATAACCATCTCAAACTTAATAAGGAAAGAGCAAAATAAAAAAAAAAATGTTTCTCCATAAAATCTGTTCTTCTCCCACATTCCAGTGTCAGTGAAATATGTCACTTCCCAGATCTTTCGGAAAGTCATCTTTTGTTCCCCTCATAAATTCATCCATACACAATCCATCAACACTTCCCAAATATATTCTAAATTTGCCTACTTTCTTGCATCTGAACATTTCTGTGGGGTGATTACCATACTACTAGAAGTTGCCAAGATATCTTGCCTGGACCACCATGACAGTGTAATAAATCTTCTACTTTCTTCCCTTGCACTGTTCTGCACATAACTGTCAGAATGGTATGTTAAACAAGAAAACAAGGCCTCCCCTTTCTTTTTAATTCCTTGTAATGGCTTCCCATTGCATTTAAAATATTAGCCAGACTTCTAACATTGGTCCAGAAGAATCTGCATCAGCCCCTGTCTTCTCCTAATTGATCTCCTTCACCCTCACTGTGCTCTAACAATTCTGTCCTATCTATTCTCTATTTCTGCCATATTTATGCCTAACTCGGGAACTGTTTGCCTATTAATTTCACTGCCTGAAATATTTTACTTTGTGTCTTTGCTTATAAACTTATATTTACCAATAACATAAGCATATATAAATAAGGAAAAAATAATAACAAGCAGTCAGTTCTGGACAAGTCCTTTTAAGCTATGCTGCAGTTTGTTTCAACTAGTCTTCACGCCTATATAATCCTCCTTATTGTTCAAGGGTGAACTGCTTCCTAAATTCTTCCTAATGCCTAAATTATGGTACCTCTTATACTTTCTTCTCCATTTATAATGTATTAATATAATGCATTATAATGTAATATATTTATAATGTATTAATATAGTGCATTGTAAACCATCCCAGCAGATTTTATAAGCAATGTGAGCAGGTACTCCATATTCTTCACTCTCCTGACACTGTTCTGAAAGTTGTCAAATTTCTTCAGTTGAGGCCATGACTTCAAAGTACCTTGTTAAAATACACAAATAAGTATTTATTAAGTTGGGAATAAGACACCTTGGGTCATCAAATAGTTACCTCATTAAACATGAGGAATTGACTTGGATGATCTTACCATTCCATTTCTGCTCACCCCAAGAATTATAGTTGCCTTTATTTGCACCCCTTCCGGACTTGTTCTCAATCAGCAGAAACCCTTCTTTTCCAGGCTGGTTGATAATATTTGGAAAAATTTCTTGCTACTGTGACATATTGCTTTCCCTTCTTCCTCATTTAAAACCACTGATTAGCAAGAAATTAAACATCAGCTGATTCAGCTATATGTACAAAGATGCTGAGAGTGCGGTACATGGAGGAGGTAGAGTTTTATAAGCTAAAGACAGAGGCCTGGAAGGCCTGAAGGCAGACTAATTGTGATAATCATTTCACAAAACACATGTCTATCAAACCATTACATTGTACCACTTAAGATCATACCATTTTAATTTTCATTTGTACCCCAATAAATCCTCAATAAAGTCAGAGAAAAGCAACAAAATAAGAAATAAATGAAGCAAGTCAACAAACTCTCTTCCTCCATACACACACACACACACACACACACACACACACATACCTCTCTTTATCTGTGTTTAAAAAGAGGGCTAAACAAGAAGCTTCTTGAAACAACTGGGGGTCAGAGTTGAAAGAAAATAATGCTTTGTGATTTGGGGTAGGGAAAATTAGTAAATGGCGAGTTTTAAAGAACTTGGGGAGCCTCAGTGTGCGATGGAGAGAATAGCTCTACTTACGATCTATTTTCATTATCTAGCTCAGGCTCTGGCTTTTTCCACCATCCCTCCGTCTTCTGTATTTTCTGTTTCCTTCTAGATTGTGTTAATAATGGAGGAAAACGGCCCCCTTAATGAGCACACACGTCTCTCTTCCTATTTTGTTTACTATAGTCTCTGCTTCCATGCTGAGTCAAATGGCAAACTACTGAGTTTCCTGGTAACTTCTATCATTATTCATGAAATCCTCCTCCTTGGTTTCAAAGATAGGTTGTCCAAATAAAGCTTCCTTGTTTTTATAATCATGATTTGGCATATAATCTGTTCAAATGCAGTTTAACTTATAATTTGAATTATCACCCAAAGGGAACCTTCAGCCACTAAAATGTGTGTATTTTAAACATGTGGTCACAGATGCATGTGAACCACTTCTCCAAACAACTGTATTTAAAGCATTCTTCTTCATCAAGTGTATAGAGTCTTTCCTGTTTCCTGAACCTCTGCATGCACTACTCTTTTACATGTATCTGAAGCTAAATTTCAGGCTCCTCCTTACAACAAAGTCTGGGATTGATTATCTCTTGTTGAAGAGAAATTAAGAATCCTACTTAAAGGGAGAGTAATTAAGCATCCTTGTCTCTAGCATAACAAGTTTCAAGACAATTTACTTTGCTTGATTTTTTTTTTTAAGTCTGGGAATCTACCTAGAATACTGCTTCTAGCAGTGGGCTGGGAATGGGGGAGCCTGTTTTAATGACTAGAGTTGTTAGAAAGATTAAATGTATCAAGTCATGTGTTTCACAACAGTATTTTTTTAGATAGAGAGTGCTCCTGAATATTAGTTCATATGATAGCATATGATAGCATATGCTCCTGAATATTAGTTCATATGATAGGCTTGGTGGTTGGCTATCCTTGGTGTTATGAATAATTTTCTAATTATTTTGCTTTTTGACCTAAAGTAAGTTAAGTGAGCATAAGTCTTTGTTCTTCAGTGTTTTAAGGGACTAAAGATTATACATTAAAAATATACATAGTAACATGAATTTTAAAAACACAAGAAGCAATCAATTTATACTTACTAATCACATAAGCATATATAAATAAGAAAAAAATGATAATAAACAAGCAGTCATTTCTGGACAAGTACCTTCAAGCAAGACTGCAGTTGAACTATTTTACACACCTACGTATTTCGTGACTTTTTAAATAACATCTAGTACCTTCCAAGATGCTCTAGGAGCATCCTGTCCACTATCTCAACATTAGTAGCCCCTGAAGTAGAAGGAAAGATCCTTAGTTATTTCATATTGTTCTAACTGGAGTGCATGAATATCAGCTGATGCACCTGAGGTCAGGTGAGGCTGGATGTCCATAATGTTTGAATGATGACATGAACCATTGTAGAGGCTCTTAGATTGCTAGATAAGGGGTCCAAATGGTGAGTACCATGTACATGTCCACTGTATATTAACTAGGGAGCTACTTCTTGATATTCTGAGTATGGAAATATATATGATTTAGGCAAACTACTAGGACAGATGTATCTTAAATTCCATAATTTCCTGTGCCCCTTTACTATGCTTTCCAAGCCTCATACCCTACACTTTCATAATATCTGCTTACTTGCAAGTAACACCTTGATTCAGAGGCTATTAGAACTGTAGAGAGTCATAAAAGTATGTGTGTTAGTTATCTGTTACTATAACAAACATATGAGATAATCAGCATATAAAGAGTAAAGGTTTATTTTAGCTCACAGTTTTAGAAGTTTCAGTCCATGATTGTTGTCCTGGTTACTTTAGACTGTGATGGATCATCAAGACAGAGTAAAACCTGTGACCTTGTGAGTAGGTAGCAAAAGAGAGAGGAGTGGGGACTGGGGTCCCAGGACATGCCCCTAGTGACTTAAAGATATCATATTAGGTCCCACCTCTTAAAGTTTCTACCACCTCCTAATAGCACCATGCTGGAGACCAAGGCCCCAGGGACCTTTGAGATACACTTAAGATGCAAACTATAACAGCATTCAATACAATTTCCACGTGTTGTGTATGAGAAAATTTCCCAATGCTTATATTACTAAAAAATAACCTCTAAATCCACCTTCTTCTCTTCATTTCTTTCATGAAGCACTCATTATTTTAACAAAAAACTACCATGATGTTTTAAGTAGTATCTCTGCACCAGACTGTAGCCAATTACTGTCACTAGAATTCCCTTACAAAGAATTCCTCATTTCCCTACCAGATCATATTATAGTAGCTCTCGTTCCCCAAATCCTTGAGTGAATCAAAGAAGATAGTGTCCTACTTAGCTTTGATTATCCTGGGAAAATTTATTAATTTCATAAAGTCCTTGAGATCATGAAAGCAGTCAGTGCCTCAAATGAGTTCTCTTGCTGGGACCATGGATAAGCCTTTTATAGGCCCCTCCCTTCCCCCACTGTGAAGGGCCATGTAACATTCCAAGAAGTGAAGTGTTGTTTAGAGAAGCAATTCTGAAAGTGTGACCCATTCTCAGCTCTGGTTTTATTTTTGGTCTCATCTATTGACCTCTAGAACTCTTCTTTCCCAAGTATCATTTGAATGCCCTTCTCTGACTCCTGGTATCCCTTGGACATTGGACACCAGACCACCAATTCAGAATCATAAAAATTGTCTCTTACAGACATAAATAAAATACCCAATTTTCAGAACATTCTTTATGCATTGTAGAATTGAGATAATTTTAAGAGTAAATGAGTGAAGAGAAAGAAAAAAAAAAGAAAGAAAGGGTAAACTATTCCAGACTGAAATGTAGAACAGGTCCAAATAGGGCTAGAATATAGAAAACTAATATTCATAAAATTCATTGTCCCAATTAATACTGATTGAGTCTTAAAATATGATTTCTTCAAGTTCATATAACTGACCTTTACAAACTTCAATTTTAAAGTGAGAATCTTTGTTAGTTGATGTTCAAGTTTATTATTAACATTTTTTTAAACCAGGGCATTATTGAATTTATTTTGTGATTTAATATCCTAAAATAATGTCTCTCATTAAAATGTATTATTAAAAAGCCAACTAAAAATAATATGCCTAGTATTTCTGGAAAAGAAAATAATGCTATTTTGAAGCTTGGATTCACTTGAATAAAATCTATTTGTTTTAATTTCTCTTTTTCTTTCTCTATAAAAGAAGAACACAGTTCATAACAATATATTTAGTAAATAGTACACACTGATGTAGATATTCTGTCCTTATATCCTCCTGTATCCCCCTTTGATTTCACCTGCAGTCATAAAAGTTTATTTTTTCCTGATTTCTTCAGGAGTTTCTTACCTCTATGGAAATGCCATTGCCATTATAGGACCAATTCCCAAATTTTATATAACTAATATCCCTCCTAGTATTCTGCTTCCAGATTAGTTTTCTGAAACATAATTCCTTTATTCTGCTTAAAAATATTTTCTCCAAAATGACTTCTACTTGGTCAAGAAATAGAGGTGAAATATGGTGGCTATGTGCTCCATAGTAAGGAAGCACAGGTTCAGTGTGGTTGCATAATCATATTACCCCTCATTCTTACTGCATGCTTTGGCCTCCTTGCCTTCCCTCAAATACTCAGGGTCATTTCCCATTTGTGTTCGGTGGTTTACAGCATCTTTGTGCCTGACAGGCATTAACTCATCAATAAGATAAAGATTGTCTCCACGATCAATCAAATGCAATGCTGCTAGGAATATCACTGAAGTTGGCATTGTTTTAGAATTATACTAGTCAGGATTATAGTTTCTTTGCAGAGCAGGACTTCATATAAAAGCTCTCTGATTTACAAATCAAACCTAGTAACTTCCAGCTATAAATGAGGGAACATTACTTTGGAGGGCCACATGCAGGTGATTGCAACCAAGAACAGCCTAAAGCAAGATGGAGGTGGCTTTAATTTGCCAAGTCAAGTGGGGTTAGGTAGATATTGCAAGCACCCTGTGAATAGGCTAATAGGCTAAATGGCATACTTTTGTGGGCTTTGGGGCAGGGTACAGGGCTGTCCCTCATTGTGTCTAGCTCTGGGATGCTCAGAAAGGGCACATAGAAGCCAGAGCATGACAAAGTCTGATAAAATAATTCGTGTGCACAAAATCAGCTGCTCAATAAGGAAAATGAAAGTGTCTATAACCAGGGCCTCAAAATTGGATCAAACAGTGTTAAAACAGAAACAGCAAACAGAAACAAAGCAAAAACTAAATCCCTTATAGCAAGTAAACCTGATTTCAGAGATGGTTTGATAGTACTGTTAGAGTTCCAAAGGCATGCTATGTAATGTCCTAATTTTATGAAATATTGCTAGATGGCATATTTGCCTGTCATCTTTCACCCAGTAAAAATCTAAAATACTGGAAGTCTCTTTCTGCCCTGTTGAAACTGGCCCTGTCACCCTGCTTCAGTTACTGGTCTCCAAAATGCTATTTAGACTATTCTCAGGAGAAGCCTCTGAATGACAGGAGAGTTACAAGGACTTTCTTCCTATTTCCCTACACTTTTGTGTGTGTGTGTGTGTGTGTGTGTGTGTGTGTGTGGTGGGGTGTCACTATGATGTTTTTTTCTTTTCTCTTTTTCCTTCTTGGCCACCATCATTTTTCCATCTCACTGAATTCCTCCTGGGACCTCCATGCTCCTCAGCTTGTCAAAGACTCTTTTTAGTATACTCTTAAATTAGGATCTTATGCCAAAGGAAAGAAGGAAGAAGGACAAGAAAAAGTCTGGCAAGGAAGGAAGTGCTCAGTATTCACAGAGTATTTATTGAGGATGCTGGGCAATTTAGGAGATTTTATCAGATGTTCCCCTGGCTGCATTTTGCACTGATTGAAATTGTAGTATGCAAAATTACTAGGACCATTACCAAAATGATGATTTTAAGAGTAAATGATTTAATACTGAATTTTCTAAATATTTAATTTTTTTTTATAAATTAGATTTCATTGGTAAATTTAATTTTACAGATACTATAAAGAAGTGTTAATATATTTGGTCTAATATATACTGGAATATGCTATGATGAAAAAATTTCCAGCAGACTTAATAAATTTTTTTAAAATTAGTTATATTGGAATATAAAAATCAAATCTTACTCAATTTTTCAGTTCTATGGAGCTGGTATATTTATTCTCTTTTTTCCTTCACCTCACTTTCGGGTTTCCAAAGATTAGCAACTAATCCTTAGTAAATTTCAACTCATAATTTCCCCACCGTCATCCAAAAGAAGTTTTGAAATGATTTTTTCCTACTTGATACCTAATTCAGAATGAGTTGGAATAGTACGAATAATTTTCTGGGATGGACTCAGTCTTATTATTTAATAATTTGTCAAGTCCCATGTTAACTCATTTTATTCTCATCACCTCTCTGTGGCCATGTTTGGCAGATGAGGAAACTGAGACTTAGAGTCTAAGTCAAGTAATTGCTTCAAATTTTATGCCTACCAAATGATGAATCTCCCATTCAATCATGGATAGTCTGACCCTGGGATCCATAAACTGAACTTTTATCTATACTTTATTCTTTTCTTCACAAATACGCTAATAACTCATTGCATTTTTGAGTTGGACTAAATGTATAAATAGCCATGAGAAATTGATGTATAGTTATTATATTCTCCTACAAATTTTTATATATTTTGGAACCTGATCCATTTGCACAGGAACATTTTTTTTCTCTAAATTTTTTTCCTACCGTGTTCTGATTAATATCTTACCCTAACCTCTCTTTTCCTTAAACTCATCACTTCTACAAAGCCTGTTCTGTTAAAATATCTCTTGCATATCTAAACTCTCTTCTTTCTCTATAAAACACAATTGCATTTTTAATATAATTTCAACCGAGTTCCCCAGCATAATGATTTACACAGTGGCCAAAAGAGGAAATAAAATAAATACACATGAGACCAAAATACACCATCAAGGTTACTCTAGCTCAGGAAACTTGGATCTACTTGATCATCTCCAGTATCTTTAGTCCATGTATACAGGACACCACTGAGGCCTCCAGCCTACTGATGTGCCTGCCATAAATTTGTTAGACAAAAGGTATTTTTCATTTTCTCTGTCTAAAATCCAAAGTTATGCATTTAAAACTCCCAGAAATAGAATCTGTACGTGCTATCCTTTTATATTTAACTCCATTAAATTAAAAGCACCTATTAGCTAGCTAGTTCTATCTTTCTCACAGTTAGCTCTAAGAAAGGGTTCTCCAAAATCTGCAAATATATTTTGATTATGAACATAGGTAAAATGTTCAGGCAATTCTCATAATTCAAGTGGAGAGACAGGTGCATTAGCAAGTACTAAATTTAGAAACACTAGTTCTAATGACATGAAATATAGAAAGTTATGTTTATTCATTAATTTTGGGTGTTCTATTAATGTGATACACTTAACTGGACAACCCAAGAAAAAAGGGAGTCACACCATTATTGACTTATGTGATCATGCATCTTGCAACTGATAGCTGGTAAAACGAATGTAATATATCAGAGAGTATTTTTCAGTTAAAAAATTACATGGGAAATAAGTAGACTTCTTTGCTGCTTTCTCTATTTACTCAAGTTTTCATATTCTAAAGTTAATAACTATTTATTGAACTTACTTGATAAAAAGTGGAAATGACTAAAAGTAGAGATGTTTCTCCCTATAACATGTATAATGTAATATTAAACATCAAACTTCTTGTGTAAGTCATATTTTCATTTCTGTGACTAAAATATCCGACAAGAACAACTAAGAGAAGGAAAAGATTGTTTTGACTCATGGCTTTAGAGGTTCAGTCTATAGCTTTCTAGCATCAGGCAGAGCATCATGGTGGAAAGGCACGGTGAAGGAAAGCTACTCAGCTCATGTTATCTGGGTAGCAGAGAGAGAAAGGCGAAGAGGCCACAAGGATAACCTTTCCAGACATGTCCCCAGTGACTTACTCTTCTAGCCATGCAATATCTGCCTATAGTTACCATCAAGTTAATCCATTCAAACTAGGGTGGACTAATTATGTTATCACTCTCATAATCTAATCATTTTACCTCTAAATATTCCTGTATTAACACAGGAGCTTTTGGAGGACACCTCATATCCAAATCATAGCATTAGTCAACCAAAGAAATAAGTTATGCATCTATTTTCACTCTGAATATTTATATTAATAGGATGAACCCACACTTTTAAGTTCTTACCTATTCACATAGACTTATTTGCTTAAGAACACATTCATGCACATCACATCATATACATCACCATATATAATCATTCTTCCAGTTGTCTTATATTTAACTTCATGTAGTAATTGTGAATTTTTAGAATTTACTTTAAATTTACTTATTGTAAAGTTAACTCTGGGTGTCCTGGTTCTTCTTTGTCTCTATCACTGACTATAACACTAAAATGTGGACAGCATACATGCACTAGCACTTTGTACTCTATAATGTAAATCATAGAACGATGTTTGGTGAATAGAACCTGAATTTGAAACTCCACAGGGCAAGGAGTGAATTTGTGATTCTTTTTCCTCTGTTATTTTAGTCTGAGCTTAACATAGCAGATAAAGGAAGTGAAGCATAAGGAGAGCTGAGAAGAATCCCATTTGTTCTGTCTTGAGTAGCAGAAAAGTGAGCACCTGACAATCAAAGGGAGTGTGGAAACCATTTGGAGGTTGCTGTCCCTCCTTTTCTCTGTTCTCTTATACCTACTCCCCAAGAAATTCCATGGTGTTGATCAAGCAGTGGCAATACAATCATCCAGGTGCCTAAACTCTATTTGTTCCATGAAGCTCTAGGTCCAAGAGGACTGGATGTTCTTTATTTCTTTTCTGTATTTGTCTTCTTACCTCTTAACCCCCAGACACTGAAACAGCTGTAGAAATCCATAGCAAAGTAGGACAACAATACTCCAGCCTTTCCCTTAGAGGAACAATAAAAGAGCTCCAGAGAACTCAAAAATACTGGGTTAGTCATGGAGTGAGAGGAAGGAACTTCAGAAGGTGCATCTCCAACCTGCCCCTGCATGGATCTGATTCTATGAAGCCTATCAAAGGCATTGAGAAGTGAATTAACAGACAATCAGCTATGTGCTGTTGGATATAAAAAGATCTCAGATTTTCATTGCATGCTATTGGAAATATCCAGATACAAGACAAAATTACTTGGCATATAAAAAAATTAGGAAAATCTCAACTTGCATGAAAAAAGGCAATAAATAGACTCTGGCATCAAGTGGCACAGATATCGGATTTTTACTACAAAAGACCATAAAGTTAATACAAAAAACAATGATTAAATAAGTAGTTGTGAACACTATCAAAGCCAATAGAAAAATTTAAAATTTTATCCAATAAATACAAAATGTTCAGAAAGACCAAATGAAAATTTCAGAACCAAAAAATACAATGACTAAAACAAAACTTGAAATAGATGATCTTCAGAGCAGAAAAATGATGATAAAAGAATCAGTGAACTTGAAGACAGATTAGTAAAGGGAAATTATCCCAGCTGAAAAAAAAAACTGATTACAACATGGAAAATAACCCTGATGTTCCATTGTCTGGTCCTCTTGGGAAATGTAATCTCAATTACTTCTTATTCCAAGACCAATTTAAGGATTTGGGAGGTTTATAGTGTTCCTATCAAATAAAAAGTGGGCCTCTAGACTTGTTTATTTGCTTAGTGGTAACCTGGCCTTGTCCCTTCTACCCTAGTAACCTTCCCTTTGCCTGGGCTGTTAGCCAAGGGTGACCTCATCTACAGCCCTTGTTTCTGATGGTTTTAAACAACGAGGATCCCACCCCTCTATTTATGCCTCTAGCTCTCAGACTCCTAACTTCCATAGCTGTTTTCAGAATCTTAGGTTTTTGAATGGAATAGATATGAGTATCCTTGTTTTGTATCTTTCTGTGTCCCATTCAGCTTTCAGGTTTGCATTCTCCACTGATGTCTCAGAGGATGAAGTCCATCTTGAGGCTGAGGCTTCATAATCCCACAGGCTAAATTTATGGTTTAGTAGCAAGAAGCAAATATGCTCAATCATGAGGTGGAGTTTCCTTAGGCCAAGACTCAGAGGGTGTATGCAGAGTCTCACGTGGGCTGTGGCATCTTTGAATGTGCCTGTTTAGCTGGACAAGGTATTATGAAGATGATAGTAGAGAAATTTTCATTTTCTTTGCTGATTTTCTTTTAATTTCATGAATTCATCATTTAACCATTTCACCTAGTAGTATCTCATTTCTAGCTGGAAGGGATCATATGTCATCATAAATCCCCACAGGATGACAAAATAGAAGTACTTTAATCTTTTAAGCAGATAACCTTGCCTACAAGAATTATCTTATTACTCTCTTTAGTTAAAACTCCTTTTAAAATCTCTGGCAAGCATTTCCCATTGATCCTTTCCGTACCTCAGCCTTGAATTTTAGGTCTACCTTTTCTGCTTTCCTCTTCTTTGTTGATCCAGAGGTCTTCAAAGACATTTGTAATGCATGTTTATATGATGACAGCCTCAAAAGGGAACTGAAGGAGGAGCTATAAATTCTGTTGGCAGAGAAATAGCATGCCACATAAAACAGGCTTGTTTTGTTTTTCTGATCATTTTTATTCTCTGCATTTTTTTTGTCAAGAAAAAACTGTTCAGATAAAAACTGAAAGCCTGCATTTACCACATAAAAATCATTAGTGATTTCATGGCTAGAGTGTTACAGTGGTACTTAAAGAACTCCTAATATTTTCCAGTTGCAAAACACATATAAAAATCGATGTGCATCTCTGGCTATACATTCTTGCTTCTGTGAATAATGTAACATATCACAGTGATAGTTGCTGATGGAAAGTGCTACAATTGCAAAAATCTTTCCCATGTTCTGTAATGATAGGTGATGTCAGCATGAGAAATGGTACAAGCACTTGCCAAATCATAGTCTTATGCAGGAATTAGATTTGAATTTCAATTTTGCACTTATTTTACTATGAAAAAAAATAATTTGTGTTGTTTATGTTCTAAAAAACAACAACACATGCCATCTTTGTTACAGTTTCTGCTATTCTTGAATACAGGATACCTTATTAATATTATTTCTCTACTGCAGTATTTCTCAAACTGTGGTCTCTTGACCACATGCATCAGAGTCATCTACACTCAACCACTAATCTACTGAATTAGAATGTTTCTGATTAGGTTCATAAATCTACACATTATCAAAGTGAGAACTGCTCCTGGTGGGTAAGAAAAACACTGTTTAGAACTTATAAATATGACTACCAGTATCATCAAAATTAGATAATTAATGTCTAAGGAATAAGAACTTCCACCAAAGACTAAGAGAAAGGAAAAAATGACCTAAAATTTGGTAAATATTGATGACCACAATTAAAACTCACCTGTTAGAGCCAACAGGACCTCACTTATAATACAAATTAAACTTTACATCATGTGACTGAGGAGACTGACAGAGGTGTCTGCCATTTATTGAGCATCTACTGTGTGCTACACCATGCACTCAACCCTTTATATAAAATATTTTACTTAAACCTCTATTTCTTATAGAGTTGAAGGGGATGTAAGGTTGTTGAGTATATTATCTGCCTACTTTTGATCAGACTCTGGACCTCAGCTCATAGCCACAGTCTTTCTTTTACCTCACAGATTCTCGTTGTCTTCATGGAGGAAAGGTGGATCCCATTCAGTTATATGCACCCCTTGAAATGGGCTGCAAGTACTTACATCAAAGTTGCATTTTAACAAATGCTTGCCATCTACTTTCATTTTTCCCTAGGAAGAAAGATACAGAATTCTCTAAAATGTCATAGGATGACCTTATAGACAGACCAAGTACAAAGTATACTGTATTAAAATGAAAAGGCCTAGAAAAGTCTAGATGTTAAGCTTTGCGTGAAGAGCATGAAAAATATTGAAATCCATTTTTGTTTTCCAAGACTTATGTTTAATTTTGTGATGAAGAATTATGCATTGTGGTCTTTCTGCAGTAATTTAATTGTACATTCAGCACCGTGTAGGATTCTGGAGCAGGGAATTTGCTTGCTCATTGTCTACAGGGTTCTATTTGTGAGTGGGCTGTGTACATATGCTTCACCCAGTCATCTGTCAAACGTCCTTATATTTTCTATTTCCTACAAACCTTGTCATTTATTTAAGTTTCTATGACATTTCTAAGATCGAAAAGTTGTATCCTTCGTTTTGTATTCATGTGGCAGATTTAACCATGGAGGCTAGGTAGTTCAATCTTAGCTCATCTTAGCTTCTCCTCCCTTTCAGGAAAAAAACCAACAACAACAACAACAAAGCCAAAACCTCTTTATTTAGTATGGCTAATCTCACATGATCCAGTCCTGGCCTACTTTTTCAGCAGCATTTCTTGCCACATTCTCAGTTCTTTATACTACAACAATACTTGAAATTCTATGAGCACATAACTCCTTCTCATTCACTCATGCATGTGTAAATCCTGTTGTATCTGCCTGAAAGTATTTTATTTATCTGTCTTAAAATTTCCAAGCACCAACTCGAATGTTAACTTCTCTACAACATCATTTCTTAACTCAGCTTCCACCTTTCAGCAGGATTGATTTCTTCCTTCTTGGTGTCATCTGTGGTCCTCTTCCTGCTCTGTCACTGATTTGCTGCTCTGCACGTGAATTGCTTGGTTTATAGTGATTTATAGTGACTTATTTGAAGAAGATACTTTGTCTGACTCTGTGTTTTTTTTCAGAACCCATATTAATACTTCCCAATGTAAGTACCTACTGAACAAATCTCCTTTTATAAATGTTCATAAAAACTTGTACCTTTTCAATGCAGTTTTATACACTGTGGAAATCTGTTAACTGAGAAAGCACCCATCTAGTGGGAACTAGCATGGGGAATGGTTGGCAGAACATTATTCATGACTATGCCAACTTCTTGATAAAATGAGAATCAACATTGCCATGGAATTGCACAATGTCTGGGGAATGGTCATATATACTTGAATTTATTTTCATACTACCAACAGAGATATTCATTTCTTATTGCAGGCAAGGAAAGGAAGATTCCACATTTGGAAGTGATTTGCCCATTATGACTCCTGCATTTAAAATGTTTTTGCTTTCAATGTCAAATTTCATGCTCATTCCAGTTGCAAAGTATGGTTTGAATATGAAGTGTCTCCTTGAAAAGCTTATGTGTTAGGCAGTGCAGAAATGTTCAGAAGTGAAATGATTAGATTGTGAGAGATATAACCTAAACAGTGGATTGATCCATTTGGTGGATTTATAAATTGAATGGATTACTGGGTGGTAACTGTAGGCAGCTGGGCTGTGGCTGGAGAAAGTAGGTTACAGGGGGGATTGAATCTATGAAACTGTGAGCCCAAAATAAACTCTTCCTCCTCTAAGTTGTTCTTGTCAGGTATTTTGGTCACAGTGACAAAAAGCTGACTAACATACAAAGAGAGGAATTATGAATGAAGATTTTACTGAGTGAGCTTTAAGGAACATGAATAATTTATCCCTTTTATAGTAGTTCTCAAATTGAAAATTGATTTGTGATTTTACAGGGCTATTTTTCATAAATAGCTTTTGTTTCCAAAAGCATTTTTTAAAAATGTATAACATTTCTCAGATACTGAAAGATTAGGCATAAGATAAGTATTGCCCAATGCTGCTGCAAAATATTGAAAAGACTTGTGGGAGAGAAAGGTTTGCAGTCATTTTTAAAACAACAATGATTTTCCTTTTTTATGAAGAAAAGAAAAAGGGAATGTGATAATAGATCTATTTTTTAAAATATATCCCCAATACTTATACAAAAAGATGATTAGATGATTTATTTGCAGTTGATAAAAGTTTTATAGATCTGTAAGTAAAATATTATTTATATAATGAAATGGCCATCAATAAAAGACAAAGTATTTTGGAAATGTTTATATTATTGTAACTGAACATTTTTCTATGGCTTATTTTAACAATAAAAGAAGGCTTATTCCTTACTACTAATTTACTCTATATGTCATTTAAACCAAAATGCCTTGTTAAATTATGAACACTTTTGCAGCAGAAATACGCTACCTTTTCTCTACTCATTGCCTCATTTTTTCCATAAATATTCTGAATTTCAGATGCTTGAATGCATTTAAGAGGCTCTAATCACTAACCCACTTTGCAACCATGCATACCATTGCAAAGGTTCTGGCCAGAGCTGCAGTTTCTAATACTCAGGCTCTTAAATTAAAATCATTTAATACAATTATTTTAATTTTTATTACTAAATCTATATAAAGAAGTACTGACCAAGCCAAAATGAATATGACAAATAATTGTTGCATCTTTGGTGATATACATACAATTCATTCAGCTCTAAATGAGGAAAGGCCAGCTTTCTCATGGATCTGTTTGGTATTCCAGGGGATTTCACTGATGCAATAATTTCTGTTGTCCATTTTTCTTCTGGAACATTATTTTTCTATGTCTGGATAATAATGGCTTTCAAATCCCTTGAAGAATAGAAGGCAGACATGCAAAGGAAGATGGTCTAGCCATACCTTCCTGTGTTTTCCCTCACCTCTCTCACTGTCTCCTAGTGGTGGGATGAAGTCAACAGAATGAAAATGGCTCATTTGTTGTGAAGATAATTCATTTTTTATTGTTGTTTTCTTTGGTTTTGAGTTTTATGCCATTTTTTTCTAACCCATTTAAATAGACTTTGCTTTTTAGAACAGCTTTAGGTTCACAGAAAGATTAAGCAGAAGGTACAGAGTCCCCAACTATTCCCTGATCCCGTACACACTGCTGCTGTTGACTCCTACTATCAACCTCCCATCCTAAATCTTTTGTTAAAAATGAACAACCTACTTTGTGACTTTATTGTCACCCAAAGCCCATAAATTACATTCTCGATGCCGTGCATTCCATAGGTTATAGCAAGTGAATAATCACGTATATCCACCATTATAATCTTATACAGAATAGTTGCACTGCTTTGAGTCTTCTCTCTACATCACCTATTCATCCATCCCACTCCTTCATTGCTGGCAATCACTGATCTTTTTGTCTATGACCATAGTTTTGCCTTTTACAGAATGTCATTTCATTGTAATCACACAGTATATCTTTTTTATAACTGGATAGCCCATGTTTTTAGCACTGAATAATATTCCATTGTATGGATGTACACTACTTTATTTATCCATTTATGTACTGAAGGAAATTTCGTTTCCTTCCAAGTTCTGGCAAATATGAATAATGTGCTATAAACATCCATGCATAGGATTGTGTGAACATATGCTACTTGGTAAATACCAAGGAGCAAGATACTGGATCATATGGTAAGAGTATGTTTAGTTTTTTAAGAAACTGCCACATTGCCTTCCAAAGTGACTGTACCATTTTGCATTCCCACCAGCAATGAGTAAGGACCTCTCTTGTTCCATATTTCACCAACATTTGATATTGCCAGTGTTATGAATTTTGGGGGCATTCTAACAGATGTGCCATAGTATCTCCTTATTATAACTTTTATTTCCCTAATAATGCATAATGTAGATCATCTGCTCATATGATTACATGCCATCTATATATCTTTCTTGATGACCCGTCCATTCAGATAGCTTCATGTTACCACCCTAGTTCGGGCCCTTAGCTTATTGCATTTGAAGTCTTATGGTTATATAAATATAGTAGTTCTGATCTCTTTTTAGGATTATTAAATTAATAAGTTGGTACTACAGAAAATTTGCTGAAAGTCCTAAAATCTCACTCATAATCTCACCATGCACAAACAGTGATATATTTTAGCCTTGTCCATACTATCTCTGTATATAGGTAACTAGTTGACATCTCCAGCCTATCTCAGAATTTACCAACCCACGTCTACTAATTATATCACAGTGCTTTCAAAAGGTTACATGGCTCAGGCCCCATCATCCCATTTTTGGATATCAACTTCCACCCAGTGTTACGCAGACATTTTTTAATGAGATTGCCACTTGGTGGGGAAGTCTCTGTCCCCTGTTGATGACACTGGGCCTGTGTGAGAAAACAATGTTGTCCCCTGTGCTATTCTCCTAGTGCCTTCTTGCCCCTTCCTTCATGTCCAAAGCAGATATTCAAACAACTGAGAACAAATAATGCATATGGAAAGAGGTTTCACGAAAGTCTAGGGAACAATGCTAGGGGAATGTTGCTTAACATGACTCAGAGCTCCTCTTTTCTATTGAGCTTTTCTATATTCTCTTTTCTATTCTTGCACAGATCTCATCTGTACTACCCCCAGGTTCCCTCTATTCTCCAACATGAGAACTAGTCCTTACCTCTCTACATCTCAGAATATGATTCTCAACAATTTTAAAATTAATTGTTTACGATGATGTGATATTAAATGTATTTTTCTTCTGATGTTCTATTCAGGTTACATCATAAATAAATATTTTCTGAACAATTGAATATAAAATAGTAGTGGAATTATCTTAAAGATGTCCATCTCAAGTTTTTATCAAGGATAGAATTTTGGTTTTTTAGTCCTCTCTATAATTTAGTTGTTAACAAGACACCAAGAAACTACAAGTAAATTAACCTGGCTTTTTGTACTGATATGATTTTCCTGTGAAATTCTTATGTATTTTTAGAGTACTAGAAGTGGTAGTGGAGCATTGTAGCTATAGAAAAATCAACCCCTAATTAAAAAATATGCAGAAAGATAGGATTGGAGAGATTCAAAGTCAGTGTAATGAGATCTTTGGGATTATCTAAAGGGAGAACAACTACTGCTTTTTTATTTTTATTTTTTTATTTTTTGCCTATTTGGAAGAAAATATGAGGTTCTCTTCTGAATGATCAAATGCATGAGTCACAAAGCTAATGAGACACTGAAGACATTTTAAAAAACAATTTAAAAAAGATTCCTAAAAGTGCTCTCTGATCTTAAATGAATGCCAACTCTTCCATTTAGGGACAGAGAGATCAGATTTAAAAAGCAACAACCTTTTTTTAAAATCTTAGTAACAAACATATCTAACTTCAGTGGCTTTCACTTTCAGTGTTGTTTGTTTTTATCAAGTTGTGTATATATGTAAACGATCCAAGTGGCTCAGTGAGTTGGTAAGTAGAAGCTTGACTGATAAGAAAAGGACCTCACAGAAGACAATGTAATACATCCTAAAGGCAGAGTTGCTGTTAGGTCTTCTCCCCTACCCCTTGTACACAAAATGAAATTGTCTGCAGTGCAATATCCAAGTGATGACTATACATCCAATTACTTCCCAAAAGCCTCTGCGTAAGTGGAGACTTATCATTTCATGAGTTCAGAGATTCACTAAACAAAAGTAAATTCAGTCAGATCATATTGTGTTCAGGAAGAGAAAACCAATTTAGCAAAATAATGCAAGGGAGAAAGGGAGCTAGGAGAAAAGGATAAAGAAGAGCAAATAAGATCAACTGGATTAACACTGTCACTTCCTTTAAACAACATCTTTCAAAAGTACAAATGAATCTTCCTGGGGAAGAAAGGCAATAGCAACTCCCTACTACAGTTTGGTCTCTGAGAATAGATTTATATATTTAAATGCATATGATGCCCTTATTTTCAAGTGCTTTCATTTTTAACACTACTTCTGTTCTCTAGTGATACTGAAACTGTCCTATGTATTTATTATTCATCTTTTCTACAACAGTTATTATCAACAATAAAATAAAATATTCAATATATATGTATATATAAAGAAAGGTCATAGCCCTTGGAGGTTTAAATAGCAAAAACAATGATATTACTATTGATGTGGGTTGTAGGAAGTAAATATGGGTGCAGGGTGAATATTGAACTGTGCTCTGCCTCTCCATATGCAAGCTTTAATTTCTGAATACAAGACACTGACACACTCCTAAACATCAAAGGACTGATGCAGAGTCCCCTAGGAGTGGAAAGCAGGTCAAGTGTGGCTTTCTCATCATTCTGCAGGGAAGAAGTTATAAGGAGGAGAAAATACCTGCTTTGATAACTGAGAACACTGGGGATCTTCAGCCCTCTCTGCTGAAGGAAATGGAGAACAGTGGATTCCGGCTGCTGATTCATGAAGAAAAGAACTTTATGTTTTGGAAATAACTGAGAACAATGACAATACCATTTTATCTTAACATCTACTCTGCTTCTAGCAGAGAGTTTTGCTTACAAGAAATCAATAAATATGTGTTGACCTCCATGGTCACTATGCTTGAGTTATAGGTGTTCATTTATGCACGATCACTCATGGTTTTGGCCATTAGCTTGCCATGTTTCTAGAGTGCTTTGGCTTCCATCTCTTCCTCCAACTTTCATTTCTCATTCTCCTTTTCCTCCTTCTTGTATTTGATCCTTACGTTAATTATGTCAGCTAATCAGTTTGACTCAGAATCTACTGTCAGTAACTGATACCAGATGAACACTGACTGTTCTTACTGTGGCAATGAGTTCCTATGTATCATGAGACTAAATACACACATGGATGATGATGAGTCCATATAAGAAAATAAAACTATGGCCCACAAACTTTGCAACAACCAATCTAGAAAGCCAGGTCACATCCTTCATACCAATCAAGGCTTATTCAACAATGCCACCTTCCTTAATTTTTCTCTCTACTTCCTGCTTCTAATTTAGGATAACCAAAGAAAACCAAATATGCCACTAAACTGTTCATCAGTCTCCATCACTGTGACAGAATTTCTGAGATATCAACATAAAAGAAAAAATGATTTCCGTTGACTTACAGTTTTAGGGGTTTCAGTCCAAGGTCACATGGTTTGGTTCTCTAGCCCTGGTGTACGTGGCAGTAGGAGTATGTGGGAGAGGAACTCCATTGCAATCATGGCTTGCAAGAGATCTAGAAATATTCATAAGAGAGGGATTAAGATGGTAAAGAAACACAAAACTTTATAGAATGTAAATGTGGAAGTGTTCATCATAAAGCATGTTTAAAAGAACAAAATACCCCAAACTGTACATCCTAGTGCATCTCAGTGAGAAACTTTTGTGATGGCAAAGTAGTAAGCTGATTGTCTATAGACATATTACACTCATTCCCAATTCAGAATACATTAGAAGAATTCAATCATTATTATACCATTGATTGTTATCAAGAATAGTGAGTTGAGGCAGCTAGTTAATGTCCTTAACACTAGGTAAAAGTGGGAGAAAATTTTAGAAAAAGAACAGGAAAAACACCTGGTTGACTCAAGAGGCACAACATTTTATTCTATAACACCTAAAAAGAAAAGGGGACATATACAAGAAAAAAATGAAATACAAAAGCAAACAAGCCATAGAAAACATTACAATGGTGTTGGCTTTTTTTTAAATTTCCCACTGTGCATCTTGAAATAAATTGAAATTGCATGTACTAAAGAGCATAGAAGACCTTCACCTGATTACTTGCTCAAAGTGTCATGACCAACCACAGCATTATTAAATGACAAGTGCACTTGGTTCTTAGATTGGTCTCATCAGTACAAAAGCCTTAGGTTTGATTACATTACTCCTCTTCCCTGAGGACTCAATTGGACCAACAGGCATTTTATGAATAAATAGTTGTATATATTTCCAACTGTTTCAAAGCCAGGACAGAATGGATGTATTTAACAACATACAACCTTCAGTGGTCCATAATCTTTCTTAAGTAAAGGATGTGTATAAGATGACACATGCTCATTTAATATTTCTATTAAATGAAAAGAAACTGGAAAATTTTAATTTTAATGAGTTGATTATGACTTACCTAATATCTAGAAATGTTATTGCTAGTTCTTAATGATCATAACCTTGAATTTATATGGGTTTTATCCCAGTACAAATCTATTTACATCCTATTTAATTTTACCCTCTAAAACTTCTATGAAATATATACAAAATATTTTTATCTGTTTTTTTTTAATAGATTAAGAAGTGGAGGATGGGAGAAAATTAGTGTGACCTTGGACTGAAACCCCTAAAACTATAAGTCAATGGAAATCATTCCTTCTTTTATGTTGATTATCTCAGAAATTCTGTCACAGTGATGGAGAACCAATGAACAGTTTAGTGGCATATTTGGCTTTCTTTTGTTATCCTAAATTGGAAGCAGGAAGTAGAGAGAAAAATTAAGGAAGGTGGCATTGTTGAACAAGCCTTGATTGGTGTGAAGGATGTGACCTGGCTTTCTAGGTTGTTTGTTGCAAACTTTGTGGGCCATAGTTTTGTTTTCTAATATGGATGTATCATCATCCAAGGTTACAAAGCCAGTCAGTGACAAGATCAGATAAGTCTTTTGATTATCCACGGCCTTGGCCCTCTATCCCACTGAGTTAGATTACAAAGTGGTCGCTCTGAAATATTCTAAGATTGCATTAATTTAAATTCCACACATTTATATATAAAATCCATGAAGGAATTTAAGTGTGTAGGATAATTATAACTGATGATTATAATTTGTAAAATTGTATTTATAAAAATATACTATTATTTTCCAAATTCTTTGAAGAATAGAATCAAGAATAAAAATTGAGAATCTATTTCAATTTTCAAAAAAAAAAAAAGAAAAGAAAAGAAAAAGAAAGCAGGATTCCCAGTTCAGATATGACTAATATCCAAGGTTGACATTTCATGATCTATATACTAGTACGTTTCCCAAGAGATTCTTAGTTCCAGGGAAATTTGGGGATCAATGGTTCAAATCATTACAAAATATCTATTAGTCTCCATATATGTATTTTTTAGCATGGAAAGATCAAACACATTTTTAAGGTAATGTTCTATATGACAAGATAGAATATAAAAAAAGAAAGAACTTTCAATTGAAATCATATCTTGCAAGCAATATAAAAATATTCAAGGGCTGAGGATATAGCTCAGTGGGTAAAGTGCTCACCTCACATGCATAAGGCCCTGGGTTCAATCCCTAGCACCACAAAAAAAAAATTTTTTCAAAAGAGGAATTAAGGTGGTAAAGAAGCACAGAACTTTATAGAGTAAAACAGTAAAGTAGGATTGTGATGCCTCAGAAGGAAAATTAGAAATTTCATAGCTGCCCTGAAGGTCTTTGAGTATTATCCTGAGTAAAAGGGAGATAAATATGATAAGGGCAGGCACATATTAGATGCTCATTAGATATTAGAGGAATGGAGGAATGAGTAAATGAATGCTGAATGAATTGACAGAACCAGTGAATTGGAAGAGTGAATCAAAGGATAGAATTTATAGGGAAATAAAATATGGTCTCAATGTCAAGATTAAAACTCTCGTGGTCAGAGCTGTCAATAGAATTTGGAACATTGACAAATTTGCTTGAATTGATAATATCATTGAAAAGAGAGGTGATGCTTCTTACTAAATGTATGCATCCTACTACTAGGAATAATAGAAAAGCTAGCCTTCAAACTAATAGTCTTTTACATTGATAAAAGAGTAAAAACCAATTTTCAACATATGTGAACAACCTGGGATGCAAATTGTTCTGGGAAAGGAAAACGCAAAAATTTTACAATTAAATATTTTTCCAAGTTCTTTGAATATGATCAAACCAATATTCACAAAGATGCTAATAATCATTATTTAATATCTGTCAATTCTCATATAAGCACTGTGATTAAGAGTTTCTTTCATATATCTCTGACACAAATACCAACCACGTCTAGAACAACTGAGGCATGTGGAGCTAGGAAGGTGAGGCCGCTTACCCACTGTCATCCATATGTTAACTTGTGGAGCAGGGATTTAAATCTCTGTCTGCTTTTTTTTTTTTTTCATGTGTTTTTCAATTTAAGTATTTTTCCCCCAAAAGATCTTTCTTCTGCTGTTGCTGTTCTAAATCCAGTTAGTGTCATACCTCCATATTGCCCAATCTGTATCCTCTAGTAGTAAAGTGATATGCAATTTTTATCAAAATACATTTCAATGGTTTCATTTGAGTTAAATGACAACTGAAGATGGTAGAAATTGAACGAACACCATATTAGAAAAACACTTTACTAAAGTATTGTCAATTATGGAAAATGAATACTGGCATGAAGACTTAAAATTCAATAGCAGACATCCTTGGAGTAGATGGCTTTATTGAAAGTAAGAATAGGAACTCATAATGGAATCCATGCAAGAAAGAATCAGTGAAGCCCTAGATTTGGTGTAATGGACAGATCTGTGGATGGTTAACTAGCTTTGTAAAGTAACAGTTCAGCCAATAATTTGTAAAATCACTGAAATTGAAAAGAAGACATATAACTTGTTATAAAACATGGAAAATCTGATGAAGACAGAAATCATTTAAGGATTTGATTTTTAAAATAAGAATGAGATGTACTCACATATGAACATCACACCCTCTGTTCCCTGAAGCAACTGAAGCAACTAAAGAGAATTTTCTTTCACCAAGTAAATTGTCCTAAATGTTTGAAAAATCTTCTGTCATGTGAGGACACAACAACCTGTTCCTCCACTCCAGAAGATGCAGCTCATATCAGACATCAGATGCTGGTGCCTTGATCTTTGACCTTCAGCCTCCAGCACTGGGGGAAACAAATTCTTGTTCTCCATAAATCATGGTGCCAGCGGTATTCCCTTTAAACGACACAGATGGACTAAGACAATCTCATATAAATGGATCCCGAATAGTTTCACTTTTTATGAAATTCATATAAAGTATAAAATATGCATATTATTTAGTGACCAGATTGTTTTCCTCAGAATATTATTTGACACCCATCTATGTTGATGTGTATTGCTATAGTAACTCACGTTTATTGCTGTGCAGTGACTGATTATATATCATCAAATTGAATGGGATGCTACCAATTGAAAACAACCCTACCAAGAGCATACAGGAACTTATTATGCCTTTACTCTCTAAAATCTTTGAAGTCAAACTTTTCATAATCAATATGGTAGTTGTGAAAGAATCTCTAACATTTTTTTTCAAATTGCATTTCCCTAATGATTAATGAAATTGAAGTTCTTAAATAAATTTCCTCCTCTGTAAAATATCTTTAAATGTCATTTACCTACTTCTCTATTTTATTACATGAAAATTTCTTTTAGAATTTTAGACTTTCCTTATCTAAACTCTAAACTTGGTCTATATCTTTGGTAACAATAAATGTCCAAAAAATATTATAATATTTTTTGCCCTAAGATTTGTATAGTAGAACTCAAGGCTCAAAATAAAAAAAGGAAGACATTGATAAATGTTGACCAAGCACATCATGTGTACTACACACTGGACAGGATACTCTGAGCACATTCATAACACTAGTACCTATAAGATACACTCTGCTATTCCTATCACAAAATAGTGAAACCAAAGCTTCAGAAATGAAATCTCTGCTGGTAGAGATATTGGCTTTTACTTGCATATGTTTGATTTATTTCCAGTACATGATGCTACTTCAAATGATTGTCAAGAGCCAGTCTAGATCCTCAAGAAACTTATGACTTGAAGTTTAGTTGCAGTCTTATCAATTAACATGATGTGCATCTTTTACCTCAAAGAACCTCCGTATGCACATCACATCTTCATGCTGAGTATCCATCTGTGTAATTATACCATGCTTATCCCAAAGGAGGGGAAGCACAATGTACTTCTGCATTCTTGATCCCTCTGTTAATGTCCAGTAATGATGATGGTATTTCATTCAGTTTCAGTTCTCTTTACATATATCTTAGGAACTACTTTCCTAGATTAAAATTTGATAACCAAGGACTTGAACATACTAAATTATTAAATTCAAAAACCTATATAAATTTCACATTTAGTTTCTTCTCATATCTTTTCCCCAAAAGATATATCTATTAGATTTTTCTACTCTCAAGAACAAAATTTGTGATGCTGATAATGCTATCAAGTCACCTCAAAATGATAGCAATTATAAGAGCATTAAATGAACATGATTCAGTTAAAAGAACACAATAAAAAAAAGGAAACACAATGTCTTACATTCTTTTTGTCAGTGTGCCCGAGAAAGTTCTTTGACTCCTTTTAGCTTATTGTGTTAGAAATACAGCTTCAGAGTTTAGGAATTTGGTTCTTTACTTTACATTTCACTAAAGATGTGGCAGATTTTATAGATAATAAGAAATACAGCATACTTGAGATTTTGGAAAAGAAAACTTCCTCAAGCACGTATCAGGCATCAGACACAAATACCACCAAGACCACAGTCATATCGAGATTCAAATAGAAAGTACACATGTTATTATTAGGCAACTCTAGATCAGAAAAGTCACAAAGATAAATGACTTTAAAGTCATATATAATGACTTTAAAGTCCCCTCTTAAATTTTCCTAAATAGAAATGTAGCATTCCTAAAATTATGCCCTGTATTTCTGAGTGATTCCAGAGATGGCATACATCTTATAAACCAGTTCCTAGGTGCAGTCACTTGTTTACATGGCGTTCCCCTCTCTCTCTTATTTGACTTCCTACTTCTCAGAGAGATTATTTTTGGACCTTCAGTGCTGCCATCCTTGACATTCAAACTTGTGCAAATGGGGGCATTTCAAGTGTATTACTTAGGAGAGTGTCTAAAGTTACCAACTTCCAAGGTACCAGAACAACCTGGATTCCAGGCAGAAGCAGGATAAAACACCTTTCCCATTTCTGCACCTTCTTTATTGCCTTTGCCAGCCAGGAATCATGGGCAAATCCCTATTTGCTCCGGACTTTAAAGTCACTCTTGGGCAATTTCAACATTCCCTACCTATAAATCTTTCAATAGTACACATTTAATTCAATCCAAGGGGATGGATGGTAAATAAATTCTATTTGCACATCTCATTCTGTTTACAATCAATAATAGTCACCTTCTTCCTTCCAAATTATAAGCTACCCTTCCATGTATATGGACAAATAGAAAATAATTAGAGTTGTTTATACTAGGATGTTCTGATTATTAGCTCACTCAAAAAGCTCCATTGTATATATATTTCCCTGAAGCCTTGCAAATTGTGTGAGCCTACTTTATTTTTCTAGTTGAGAATGACAGTTGCTTGCTTTGGACAGGTGCTGGCGAAGTAAGGTAGTTACAGGCAAGTGTGTGTTGTAGTTTGTTTCTTCAGTGATAGCCATATTTCCCCATCATCATCTGTAACATTTTGAGAGTATTTAGGATGCTGGGCTACTCAAAGCCTCCTGGTTTGCTTTCAGCTACAATGTAGTTTTAGAGGTAAAACAGCTTCTTTCATATGTGATTTTCATGGGTGACAGAAATGTCATACAAACTGACCAAAACTGACCAAATGCCAGTAGCCTAGACCTACGACACCAGCAAATCAAGGGCTGGAGAGGCCTCATTAACTCCTCAGGGCCTCAAGATGAAACATATTTTAGGGTAAAAGTTACCTCAAGAATGAAATGAGGGAGTGAAATGTACAAATTCATATAGTATTGGTTACATAATTGTGAGTAGGGTGGTGGGTTCATGTGGGGAGAGCTAGCATTTTGAAAGGCTGGAAAAGAAAGTAATAATTTTATGACATACAGAAACTAAGCCTGATGTTCCCACATAATGTCCTTAAAATGTTCCACAATCCTCCTGTCCATCCTACCCATCCCAAACACACACATTTGGGTAGTAGAAAGCCCTAATAAAGTCAAAGGAGATGTTAGGAAAACAGTACACATGAAAGGTACTTAGCAAGAAAGGCAGAAAGATACTGACTCTTTTTATTTAACTGATTAGTTAATTAATGGTGCTGGGGATGGAACCCAGGCCCCACACATGCCAAGTGTGCACTCCACCATGAGCTATACCCAGCCTTGCTGCCTGCTTTTAGACTCGTTTTTGGTTAATCCTATTCGAGTCTTCCTTAATTAAATGAACACACAAACATATGAAAATGCTAAACATAGTATTAAAAGAGGAAAAAATGTCAACAGCTGAAAACATAAGAAGGTTGTAATAATTTCTGTAATCTCAGAAATAGGAGAAGAAGCTTTTTTGTCTGATCACCCAGAAAGGATCCCTGATTTTCCTCCTCTCACTTGCCTATTATTAAAGAACTGACTCTACAGAGAAGAAAAACCAAATACTGGAGAATTCATAAAGAAACAAAAAATTTTAAATTTATTATAATTAGTTATATATGAAAGCACAATGCATTTTGATTCATTGTATATAATTTTAGCACAACTTTTCATTTATCTGGTTGTGCATGAAGTAGCATCACACCCTATATGCAGTCTTACATGTACCTAGGGTAATGATGTCCATCTCATTCCACCATCTGTCCTGCCCCCCTGCACCCTCTCCATCCACCCTCCCCTTTGCCCAATCAAAGATCCTCCATTTTTTCCATGCCTCCCCCACCTCCATTATGGATCAGCATCCACTTATGAAAGAGAACATTTGGCCTTTGGTTTTGGGGGGACTAGCTTACTTCACTTAACATGATATTCTCCAACTCCTGCGAATGCCATGATTTTATTATGTTTTAATACTTAGTAATATTCCATTGTGTATATATACCACAGTTTCTTTATCCATTCATCTATTGAAGGGCATCTAGGTTGGTTTCACAGTTTGGCTATGGTGAATTGAGCTGCTATAAACATTGATGTGGCTGCATTATTATAGAATGCTGATTTTAAGTCCTCTCAGTATAGATTGAGGAGTAGGATAGTTGGATCAAATGGTGGTTCCATTCCAAGTTTTCTAAGAAATCTCCATATTGCTTTTCCAGATTGGTTGCACTTATTTGCAGTTCCACCAGCAATGTATGAGTGTGCCTTTTCCCCCACATCCTCACCAACATTTATTGTTGTCTGTATTCTTGATAACTGCCATTATGAGTGGGTTGAGATGAAATCTTAGAGTAGTTTTGATTTGCATTTCTCTAATTACTAGAGATAAAAAATTGAACATTTTTGCATATATTTATTGATCGAATGTATATCTTCTGAGAAGTGTATGTTTGGCTCCTTAGCCCATTTATTGATTGTTTGTTATTTTGATGTTAATATTTTTGTGTTCTTTAAATATCCTGGGGATTAGTGCTCTATCTGACATGTGTGTGGCAAAAATTTGCTTACAAAATGTGGACTATCTGTAAAGAAAAAAAAAATTTAAACAAATAATTGTGTTAGTTGTTTGCTGCTGGGTAATGAGCAAATTATCCCAACATTTAGTATCTTGAATCAACAAAAATCTCATAGAGGTTCTATAGATGAGGGAACTGGGTTTTTAGCCCTAGCTGGGTGGTTCTGGATAAGGGGGTCTCATGAATTTTTATTCAGACTTTCTCCAAAGACTTTAACTGAACATGGAGGATGCAGTTTAATACTAATTTCTGTGATTGTTGGCAGGAGTCTTTCGTTTATCTTTCTTGTATTTTACTACATGTAGCAATAAAAAAAATGAGTAACACTCTTAACATGTCACATGGAAATCTCCTTAGGCACATTACCTAATCACTATAGGCAGCAGTGCTGCTCACAATCTCTGCTGCTACAGAGCGAGGATGGCCTCACCTACAAGCTCTTGCTGGGAATCTTATTATAAGACCACAAGGCTTTAACATTAACAGCTCCTTCAAGGGCAGTCTTGATGGCAGGAAGGAGGTAAGAGAGAGAACCCTGCAGCTATTCAGGAGGACATTTCAGTTAGAAGCAGAATGCAGAAATGCACTAATGTGGGAGGGCTCAGCACAGCTAAGAAATAGCACAAGTGCCGCAATGTGAATGAAGCAAGAGTGTTATGAGCAGGAAATAAGAACTGGAGTAAGTAGTCAGATCAGTTAGGGGCTTATGAAGACTGTGACTTCACTCTGGTGGAGGTATACAGTGTAGTTTAATTTATAAAAGATTTACCCTGGCTGCTATGCAGAGTGTGACTGTGTGTGAGAAAGAGGACAGTGGTGGTGGTGATCAAGATAGTTAAGCAACTGAGTTTAAGAAGTCCCAGGGATGATAGCATATATGCATATTAAAAGACATTCCACATTGTATGTCATTAGGCAAGTGCACTACACACCTAACACAATAGCCCAAATCCAGAATACTGGAAACACCAAATGTTGTTGATTAAGTGGAGCAGCATTCTTTGCTGGTGGGAATACAGTGGGCACAGCTACTTTGGAAGACAGTTTAGCAGTTTGTCACAAAACTAAACATGCTCTTACCATATGATCAAACATTCATGCTCCTTGGTATTTAACCAAATGAGTTTAAAGCTTATGTACATAAGTTTCAATAACATAGAAGCTTTATTCATAATTGCCAAAACTCAGAAGCGACCAAATTCTCCTTATGTGCTGAATGGTAAACTGTGGTACATCCACAGACAATGGCATGTTATTCAGTGTCAAAAAGAAATGAGCTATCAAGCTCTGGAAAGACATGGAAGAAACTTCATACATACTATAAAATTAAAGAAGCCAACAAGAAAATCCTACATAATATGTGATTCCAAAATGATGACATTCTAGAAATGTATAACTATGGAAACAGTAAAAAGATCAATGGTTGCCAGGGAATAGTGGAGAGGGAAGGCCAGATAAGCAAATTAAAATGTCACACATTAAAGAAATTTTTCTAGAATATAATTAGTAGTTTATCATAGGGTTGTTTATAAATTTAAAAAAAAACTAGAAAAAAGCTAAATGCTCAGCAATATAGAATTAAGTAAATAAATTTTGGTTTAAAAATATATTTGAAGCAGCTACTTTAAAATACATAAGTGCAAAGAATCTGGAATCTGAGAGATTCTGATTTTAAAACCTCCCAGTTTGAGAATGGTATTTCAAAGTCAAAGGTACACAGTAGTATAGTTCCTATCCCTTCAACAGTTATTGTACTGAATATCCAATACAGGTACTTTACATTTTATTCTGTGGTAAAGTAGCATAGGACAGATCCCAGATATGGAGAGGCTCTCAATTTCTTGTAGGTGTTACCTAGGATCAATGAACCTCAACTGTCCCTTGATTGATTCTGCAAGTATTTATGCCCTAACCTCTTGCAAGAAAAGGCTCTCCTATGCAGTCCCTGAAGACTACTCCCAGCACCTCCAGTCATCTGTCACCATGAGCAGTCCTCTCATTAGTCCTTTTGAAAATTCTTAACATATCTCTCACTGGGGTCAATCCTCTTTGCCTACAATGAACTATCAGCTGCATCATCAAACTATTTATTAGCTAATCATTATGTTTGCAAGGAAATATTGTCCCTGAAATTGTATATACAATTTGAGTGACACTGGAATAATTCCCGGAATGGAATTACCTATTTTTAATGATAGGCATGATCATATTATGAACTATGTCTTCATTAAAACTCTTTCTCCAATATCCAAATTAGCTTCTACATTTTAAAAATAATTTATTTATTTAACTTGGCCGGGTTTTTTGTTTGTTTGCTCTTTTCAAGTCCAGAAATATTGTTGTAGTGTCTGTTTGAAGAATAGCAAGATGCTAAGCATATTTGAGGTACTATATAGCTTGGAGGCTAAAGATAATATTTAAACTAGGAATTTGAGGCATTTTTTCTACCTTTATTTAAATAAATCAATCCTAAGTCATTGAATTCACATTCACTCATAGGGACACATTTTTAAAGGCTATTGTGATAGTTGATTGTGGGTGTCAATTTGATTGAATTAAAGGATACCCAGATAGCTCTCAAAAGCATTATTTCTCCCACATCATTGCATTATTTACTCCAATGCTTGGGATTGTCTATGTTATGGTTTGGATGTGAGGATGTCCCCCAAAAGCTCACAGGTAAGACAATGCAAGAAGTATGGAAGAGAACTGATTGTGTTACAGCCTTAAACTAATCAGTGAATTAATCTGTGATGTGATTAACTAGGTGGTAACTGGAGGCAGATGGGGTGTGGCCATAGGAAATGGTTCATAGTGGGAATCACTATGGGGTATATATTTGTATCTGGTGAGTGGAGTCTCTTTCTGCTTCCTGATCATGGTGAGAGTTGCTTCCCTCTGCCACACTCTTCCACCATGTTGAGCCCAGGGGAATGGAGCTGGCCTTCCATGAACTAAGACCTCTGAAACCCTGAGCCCTCAAATAAACTTTTCCTCCTCTAAAATTGTTCTGGTTGGATCCTTTAGTTGCAGCAGTCTCTAAAACAGTCTTTTAGCATATACTTTGCTGAAGGAATACCTAGGTGGTTTGTCATTTAGTTAGAATTATTAGACTGCTGTGTGTGTGTGTGTGTGTGCGCGCGTGCGAGTGCATGAGTGCTAGTGCTATATGAGTCACATATGCACTCTCTCCCTGGAGAACCCAGACTAAAACACATTTTGGTACCAAAGATGGGCTTTTTGTCTGATTACATTTAAAATACTAAAGACAACAATTCCAGTAATACAGAGAGCACTAAAAGACTATGGCATGATTGTTTATGGAGATATTCAGAGTATCTGCATTGGGTTCTCCTAATGAACCATTGTAAGAGGCTAGGAAATTAGTGACTTTGTATATTCTTTCAAACTTTATCCGGACATGAAGAATATCATGATGTTGGCAATATCCCCTATTGTCTGTGGACAAAGCTTTGAAAGAAACAGATGACTTCAGGGCCAAGTATTCAAAAATATCCTAAAAATTTCTAAGTTTGGCCTGAAGGAGAATATTCTTTCCTATAGCAACAGGGATAAAATCATTGAAAATCAAACACAAATTCTCATCATGCAATTGCTGAAATTATAATGAAACTCCCTGCCTTACAGGGTGAATAATATTAAAGTAAAGGTATTTATTTTGGAAGATCAGTCCCTGAAAGTTGGAATGGGAAGATATGGGAAAACCCCAATAAAACTAGAAACACATGGGTTGGGGTTGTGGCTCTTTGGTAGAGCGCTCACCTAGCATGCACGAGGCACTGGGTTTGATCCTCAGCACCACATAAATGTAAAATAAAGATATTGTGTTCACCTAAAACTAAAAAAATAAATATTAAAAAATACTAGAGATACAACTCTTCAATTCTGAGGCGCCTCTTCGCAAACAGAGGTCCAGGCAAAAGGCATCCTTATCCACAGTGCTGTTAACCCTTTCACCTCTCTCTGGAGGGACTAACCCTGCATTGCCTGAGGAAATGGTGATAGTTTTCCCTGAGGCAATTGCCAAACACAAAAATACAAACTCTCCTCAGAAGCCACCCACTACTCCACTCTTGGTACCAGTCTGTCTTAGTCCATGTTGTGCTGCTGTAACAAAACACTGAAGACAGGATAGTCTGTAAAGAATAGAAATCTATTTGTCCCAGCTTAAAGGCTGGAAAGTCCAAGATCACAGTCCCAGAAGGTTCAGTGTCTGGTGAGGAATTAGTCTCTGTTGCTAAGATGCTTCCTTGAGTGCTATGACCTTCAGAGAGGAAGAATATTATGTGCTAACATGACAGAAGGCTGAGGGGCATAAAAGAGAATGAGTTCCTTCTTCAAAGCCCCTTCATAAGGGATCTAATTTCATTCACAAGGGGATGGGTGTCTTCATGTCCTAACCACCTCTTAAAGGCCCCATGTCTTTACACTGCCAACATTGACAACTCCCGAATTTTGAAGGGGACAGATTCAAACCTTAGCAGATCTTTTGGGTAGAATGATAGTGCAGTGGAAGTTTCAGATTCATATTTAATTGGTATTAATGATAATTGAATTATTCTCCAGGCACTGTGCTAGCATATTCTCCAATTATGCTTTGACATGGTACTTAGTTTAATCCAAACTAGCAAGCGTGATTTAGTACCTTTATTCAATGAGGAAGCCCAAAACTTAGAGAGAGAAAATAACTTTCTTGAAGCATCACAATCTCAGTGTTTAGATCCAGTTTATATTATCAACCCCAAATCTACTGCCATACCATACAGACTCACTTATTCTATGAGGATGATTCAAGCCCTTGACCTTTGCCCTTAGCATCTGTGATAGTTACCCCAGAGATAACCTGTTAATCCTATTGTGATTGGGGTTATTATTTTAGAGTGTCATTTTAGCCTTAGAATCAGGGGGACAAAAGTAAGCAACCATGTACATTTCAAAATTAATGATTCAAATCTTCCACATTCTTACAGACTGAGCTCCTTTTTTAAACAATGGATTTTTGTTGGATTTCTTAGAGTTTGAACAAAAGCCAAGACTGGAGTTTGGTTTTCTCCAAATTGAGCTATATTAAATTATATCTGTCTTCATTCTGCCATGTAATGACCTGGAATTATAAATAGTACTAATATGATTGCCCTTGTTCACTTTGATACACATATGACTACTAAAACCAACTTAAATTAATTAAACAAGTTTTAATTTGATTTTTAACCTTTTAAGCAGCACAAAACAAGAGAGAAAATCTAATTTTGAAAGCAGAGATTCCTAGGATGCCAAATCAAATCTAACCCATGTAACAAGTCAGATATTAACTTGACTGGAGACACATTTCTATGGACCAACTTATGCCCTAAACATAGATCAAAAATGTTACTACTGTGCCTTATAGATTTGGAATTAGGAAACATTTATTGATAGGCCAAGGAATCTGGATTCAGGCTCAGGGGTAATTGCTCTGCTCCAGAATGAGCACTTATTTCCTTCACAAGCCACCTAGCTTTCCTCCCTCCTTCCTTTCATCTTTCCTTCTCTCCCTCTCTCTTTCTCCCTTTTTCATTTGTCTTTTTCTATACCCTCTGTGGTAGGAAAATTTTATAATAGGTCATGCTGTAGGTGTAGTAAGATTTGGCAAAACAGTTTAAATGATTTAAGAAGAAGATAGGTGGTCTATTAGTAAAAGTACTAATGTCAATAACAACAATGATAGTAACTCCAATAATTGTTGAATTACTACTACTTATAAGACCCTTGTACTATGTATAAGTGCTTTTAATCTAGTAAGTTATTTAGGATTTCAGCAACCCTGTGACTAAGTTATGATTATCGCCCTTATTTTAACCATGAGGAAACTAAGGGACCAGGAACTTCAGCATCTTTACCAAGGGCACCCAGGTGGATCCTGGCAGAATGAGGATTTAAAACCAAGTTCTCTGGCTCAGGAAATGCTAAACATTCTCATTGTTTAGATATAGTTTTCTAAGCCAATTAATAAAGGTGTTGTTAAACACCTTTGAAGACCAAAAGGGATCTGTTATCTTGACTCTTTCCCTGAACCCACTTACTGGTAGAGGCAGTGTCTTCCTTTCTTGTTGGCTTACTATCATCTAGCAGTTCCATGTATTCAAAAAATGCCTGTTGATAGTTGATTCTGGAGGTGCAAAGATGGTGCTTATAATGAATTAGACAGCAAACATAGGAGGTGACAAGTTCTGCCTAAGGGCAGACTGAAGATACCATAAGATCCCATAGGAGGCTCATAATCTGGTCTTGATGAGGACACACAAAGGCTCCCCAGAGCACTTCAACAGCAGTGACTTAATGAACATTTGCCACTCACTCTCCATTAGGACACTGACCACATTCACTCAATCAGCAAGAATGTACTGTGGTTCTGCTGTGTGCTCAGCACTCCCCTGGGGACCAATGCAACTGAGCATTCATAAGGAGGGAGATGCACATAAATTAATTTTTGAAAAAAAAGGTTATATATCAGGTAGTAATAAGTGCTATGCAGTAAGCTAAGTGCTATGAGAAAGAGACAGAGAGATCCTGGGTGTGAATTGGTGGGGGCAATTTTACATAGGAAGCCTGGGCTGGAGTATAACTCAGTGGTAGAGCACTTGCTTAACATGTTGGAGGCCCTGGATTTAATCCCCAGCACCAATAAATAATTAATAGGGAAAACTCATATTTGAGTAAAGACCAAATTCTGAGAGGGAGGTATTCAAATATAGTGGAAAAATAGTTTCATCAAAGAGCAAAGAGAACAAAAACAAAGGCCCTGAGTCAGAATTTCTGCTGTAATGTCAATCATCAGGGCCATTGGTGTAAGGGATGGGCAAGAGTGGAGAGAGTGATAGGAGATGAGCTGAACCAGTAACTGGGGTCAGACCTTGGTAGTGATTTATAGAATATTTCTATTATCTATTTTATTGTTGGTTTATGTTGTTCAAAAACAAGATGAGGGATCATTAGAAGGCTGTGAGCAGAGGAATTAAATGACTTGTGTTCCATTTTAGATAACTTTACTTGTACACTGATTCCAGACTGTAGAAAGGGAAGAAGCTGGGACTCCAGTTTCACCAAAAGTAACTTGGTGAGATAAGGAATGGGGGTGGGTCAGAAATGAAGGATTTATAATTTTGAGAGTGACAAGATGAAAATAAATTCAAAGACCTTTTTATTTTACAATTAGTGAGAAAGTGATTAAATCAAATGGCAGACAATATCCTTCTATTGCCTTATGACTGCACATTTCCATAGCTACTAAACTCAGTTAATATTCACTAGGATAAGGTCATTCATTTCTCTGCCTTATTAACTCAATATTCTTGTTAACACTATTGATCCTAACCGTATTTCCTATCCCAGGAAACTACTTCTAAAAATTTTGCTCATGATTATATATTCAACTGAAAAAAAAATGAGCTTATACCCTTACCACATGCTATACAGTAAAATTAAGTCAAAATGGATCATAGATCCAAATGTCAAGTTGAAATAATAAGATCTGCAGAGGAAGTGATAAGAGGAAACTTCTTCACGATCTTGAGATAAGTGGAAATTTCTTAGATAAGACTCAAAAAGCAAAAACCAATTTGAAACTTGACCAACTTTTCTGAAATGAAAAAGACTTCAAGAGATAGCATTAAAAAAATGAAGACAGTCATGTTGGAAGAACACTTGAAAATTATCATAGATTATGATATGAAGAGAGAAATATATATATATATATATATATATATATATATATATATATATATAGTCTGCATCAGNGAATTTTTTTTTTTTTTTTTTTTTGGTAAAGACGCCAACATTTCCGTTTTAAATTTATATTTTGAACTCTGACTCAATCTGCAAGAAGAAAGGGGAATCTCCATAAATCAGAAATAAAAATAAAATAAAATAAAATCCCTGAATCCTAGGAGAAAAGAAAAAAGTTTTGAGTTTGGAATATATCCTGTAAGCACCTGCCATATCCTTGAATTTGATTTTACCTGGTCTTGACTTTGATTTTAGCTTTCTAGGTTAATGAAATGTTGAGAGAGATAACTAGAGCCTGCCCAGTTTGGGAGCTTGGATAATAAAACCAAATACAAGGTCAGGGACGGAGAAGGAATCCTAGAGAATTAACATCCATAGTGAATCGACTAGAATAACAAATGAGTAAATGAAACTGAATCTCAGACATACTGAGAATACGTTTAAACTTTCAACATGGGCTCTGGGAGAAAGAAAACAAATATTATCCAGGAATTTCCTAATTGTGAGTCGACTTTCACCTAGGGAGTTGAGACCAGAATCCTACTAGCTCATTGACCTTGAAAATCCTTTCCAAACTTTCAGTTTATAAAAGTGGTGCCTTGTTGAAGCAAAGGCATGAGCTCTTTGGAAAAGCATCCCGAGACCTCAACACAGACCTCAAATATTACAGAATAAATGTGTCAGACAACATGGCTTTAGTTTAAAAACACAATACTTGTGTGAAAACATACCACCTTAAGCAATACAGAGCACAAGAAATAAATAGCCAAATAGACAAAGCCTGTAAATTTGGAGTTACCAGATGTTTATATAAAAATGGAATACTTAATATATTTTAAGCCAGAACTTAATGAAGTTAAAATTTAAGAGAAAATAATATTTTTTAAAAAACGAAAAAATAACTACTAGATTTTCTAGAAATTAAAAATATAATCATAGTAATTATAAACTCAACAAATTGGATGAATGGCAGAATACACAAAACTAATTAGAAAATTGGCAAATTAGATGAAGATATAGAAATTACCAGAACGGCCGGCCAAAGATAATTTTTAAAAAAGAAAGCAGAACAGTAAAGATGTCAAAGAAATATCAAAAGCATAAAGATAAAATGAGAATACTGAACATTTTATTTTGTCAGAATTCCAAAAGGAGAAGGAAAAGAAGTATTCAAAAGTCAAGAATTGTTAAAAAAAATTATTCTCAGTTTCTGGTAGCTCCAGAAATTCAAAGAAGGATTATTTTTAATTACATTTCTATCTTGCAATTGAAATTACAGTTAGGCAAAATTTTAAGATATTGAAAGAAACTACAGAGAAATTATTTAATCCATGTAAAAGTATGGTAATTAGATTAAGTGACTGTTCAAAGACTGTCATGGCAGTCAGCAAACTTTGGAATAACTTTAAAGTGATGAAAGAAACATAATAAACCTAGAACTAAAGATAAACAGTCTTGAGAATAAAGGCAAACCAAAGATACTTCTACAAAAACAAAATCTGAGAGAATTTATTACCAATGGATATTTTGTAAAGAGATTTTTTTATAGATGTAACTCTAGAAGAATAATTTTGTATGCAATTTGATCAAACTAAGAACTACATATAACTAGTACCAACTAATAAGGAAAGTACTACATACCCCCAAACATAACACACTTAACAGAAAATATACACACTTAAATGCTTGTATTAGAAAAGGAAAAAGCATAAAATGTAATTAGCAAACTACTCATGATATGAAATGAGAAAGATAGAGAGATTAAAATATATAGAGATTAAAATATATAGAGATTAAAAAATATAGAGAGATTAAAATAACAATAACAAATGAATATAAAGAGTAAATTAAGGAAATAGAAAAATAAAACATAAGAGCAGCACCATTAGAGGCAAGCAGAGAACCAAAAAATAAAAGAGAAAGTTAGAGGCATAAATAACTAATACCAGTTTTAAAAAGTTGGACAGCTCTACAAACAAAGCAAGTATTATAAACATAAATAAAATTAATAAAGTATTTATGTCTGAAATGTTTAAATTTAGGTGAAATCGATGACCATAAAGTAAAAAATCACTAAATTTACTCAAAGGTTTTAGAATATCTGAATTACTCTATAATCTTAGAATAATTTAGTAATGTTCTACCAATATAATAGATTTTAAGAATGAGTTCTACCAAAGTCAAAGAGATAAAATCTCATTTTACATATGATCTTTCACAGACTGAAGTGGCAATATAAGAAAAGATTCTCATGATCTCAAAGTAGGTACAGACTTCTAAAAAAGTTAAATTCTGAAATATTTTAGTGAAATATTTAAACATTTACAAAATAAAAAATTAAATAAAAATGTACTAGCATTCTTTAGGAGCTGTTTTCTCCACCAATAACTGGCAAAGGATTAGCATCCAGAATGCACAAAACTCATAATAACCACTGAAATGAGAAAACAACCCAAGAGAAAAATAAAAATTCAGTAACAGAACATCCACAGAGGAGAAAAACTATTATTATTTTGTAAGTCAACATATTAATCACATTAGCGATTGCCAGCATAAAAAATTATAAACATGAGGAGAAAAATATTGTACCCACCACTCTGGCAAAAATTGAGATACCTAATTCTTTCAAATGATTAGAATGTTGAAAGCTTTGGGAATACTTCTATATTATTAATGGGAGTATGTATGATTGCATTCTTCTTGGGAAGAGCTCACATTAGAAAACTTAGAATTATCTTGTAAAGCTGAAAATAAATCTATTCTAATCCTAATATTTCACTTTTAGGTACATATCAAGGAGAAATTCTTACAATATACCATATAACAAATACAGCATTCAAATAAGTATGGTTTTAAACCAAAGAGATGAATTAGCTCAAAAGTTTTTAAATAATCAAACATATAAACAAAGCATAATATGTTCATATATTATAATACTGTATAACATTTAACAATGAATTCTAGCATTACTCAACCTGGATGAGTGTCAAAAGCAAAAAGTAATATCAAATGCACCATAATAAAAGGATACATATTGTTTTCTTTTATATTTAAAGTCAAAGTCAAACAACAGTGGAATATTATACAATTGGGAGATTTATAAATGTAAGACAAAAATATATAGAAAAGCAAAGACGTGGCATATACTGGAATCCTCAGAAGTGCTAATAAAGCTGATTTTTGCTGGATGTTGGATACAAAGATGTTCATACATTATTCTTGATCTTGCATTTATACATTATATTCATATACACATGTATTTATAATGTATAAATGAGGAGAGTTGGGAAATTCAAGATCTGGGGTATATTTTTCCCAGGGGAAAAAGACAACAGTATGTTGGCACAGTTCCTCATTGCTCAGAGAATGTCAGTGTTTGTTCTGTTAAGAACTTCAACTGGATGATGCTCACTCACATTGTAGAGGATAATATGTTTTATTCGAAGTCCACCTATTAAATGGTAATATCATGCAAAGATCATTTTCACAGAGACATCCAGAATAATATTTGACCAAATGTCTGAGCACCATGACTCAGGGAAATTGACACATAAAATAACCATGACAATTTTGAATGCCTTGGACTCCAACTTTTGCATTTGCAGATTTTATGATTGTACTAATTTCTCTAAAATATAAACCTAATGATATTTACTTTAATATTCTACTGAGACAATTAGAAAAGCTCTAAAATTATTATTTTTTAATGTTTGAAATAGTAAAGGGATAACAAGGTAGGGCCTTAGGAAGATCTTGAGGAGGATAGAGTTCTATCTACAGAGTGAGTCATAGATCTAGAAGAGACCACCAATATAATGAGAGACCACCTCAGAGCAGTGATAGTCAACAAAGACTGACATCATGATGAAGCAAGTGAAAATTCACTTCTTATTATTACCTTCTAACACATTGGAGTTAGGATTTTAACCTATGAACTTTGAAGAGGTGCAAAAATTCAGATAATACTGGAGACTATTTTTATAGGCTCCTAAAAGAAGCAGCATGGGCATTACCTAATAAAGCCAACATATCTTATTTGATAATCAATTTAAACATTTCTAGAACCTATATGGCATTCTTGCTGCTTTAAATAATTCTATGATAAATCAAGTGCAAGAGTACGTGTATTAGAGAAATGATAAATCAAGTGGAAGCATTGTGTGTGTGTGTGTGTGTGTGTGTGTGTGTGTGTCTATGTGCATGCTTGTTATATTGCCCAAAGTCTGTTTTTCTTTGGGGGTCATGTTAAAGGCAGATGATTGTAACTAATATGGGGGTCAGTGACTATATAAGTTTTCAACATTGTTATATTATGAAAAATGAGCACCCTTTTTGGTTGATTTAATAATGTGTTACTCTTTGAAGAAGAGATGGGGAAATTATTTATAGAATATTGATGAATTTATTCATCTACCTATTTATATATTCACTTTATTTACGTTTAGTTCTCCCAGAGTTAGAATAGGACTTAGAACCTAGAAAGGGTAGAAGGAATGCTTACTTTGATGATCTTAAAATATCCATTAAAACCTCACAGTGCAGGGCTACTGTTCAAAAACAATAGTTGCTATCAGTTTCCAACTGAGGCCGCTTGAATTCAGCAGTAGAAATTGCAAATTGCATATTAAAGACTGTGATTTCTAATCACACTTTCCAAGATTAGAATTGGAATGGAAGGAGGTCATCTAATCCCTGCCCCTGCCATTAAAAGAGATTTACCTTAATCTTTTAAAGCAGAAAACCAATCATGTAATTCTTAAAAGAGAGTTAACTGCTGAGTTTTAAAGGTGCTTTTCTTTGATGCACCATAAGAAAGTTACTCGTTATACTGAACAAAACACTTAGCTGCAATTTACCCTCTTTTTACTTTTTTCTTTATCCTTTTTGTAGAAAACTATCATTTCCAACCTACATGTATTCCAAGGTAATTATTAAGTTATCGTTTTTACTTCTGCTACATTTTTAACATAAATTTACTAACTTCTACATTTTCCTGCTGATTTCTTGGAATTGATTGTTCATTCACTTTAATCCTGGTGTTATTCTATTTACTGTGTACTTTATAGTGGAGAGGGAGAGACCACATAGCAAGACAGGAAACCAGAAGGATTCAGATGTTGGGCTTGCTCATTGCTCTTCTTATAACAATCCAATCTCAAGGAAGCTAACTGGGCTACTGTGAGTGATAACAACATTAGTGTTTTCTAGGGTGCCTCCGCCAAAGACCTAATCACCTCCCATCAGGCTCCACCTCTATAAGGTTCTACCACACCAACATTTCTGTGCTGAGGACCAAGCTTTCAATGCTTCAAGGTTTGAAAGATATATTCAAATAATCAAGTCTGGATTGGTTTTTGTTGTTGAGAGCTGGGAAATCCCTCCACTCCATTTTTTTTGTGCCTGAACAGCCTCTGCTCCTATAGCTTCTTCTGTAATCATGATCCTTGCTCTTATTCAGAGACTGAAAGAATTCAAAATGTTTGTCCTTTTTCACTGACAAAATCCACACTGTAAGATGCTTTACAGACTGCTCAATATTTTTATTCTGTTAATTATACATTACCTATTGAGAGGGTTTTTCTTTTTAATCTTTTACAATAAAAAGATATTCAAGTAATCACTCAGAGGACTAGCATTTCCCATGGTATGATACGAGATTTAGCTCTGTAATTTACAGTACTCAGAACAAAACAAAACAAAACAAAAAGCAGACTTATATTCCCAAGGAGGAAACAATCATTCTTAGATAAACTTTATTCTCTACCCAAACTCAGGCCAAGACATGCTTTTCTTTATTGTCCCACATTTGCTAAAGGTGGAGAATTTTGATGGTTCCAATTTTATTTAGGAGATCTAAAAAAGCATGTCTTTTTGTATTTATCCATATGAAGTCAGCATACTATAGTGATGCATGCACACCCATCTTAGCAGCACAGTTCACAATACCCAAGTTATGGAACCAGCCTGGGTGTCTGTCAACAGATAAATGGATAAAGAAAATGGGGTATATATGCACAATGGAGTTTAACTTAGCCATTAAAAAGAACAAAATTATGTCATTTGCAGGAATATAGATGGAACTGTAGAACATCATGTTAAGTGAAATAGTCAGATTGAAAAAGAAAAGAGTCATGTGTTTTCTCTCATATGTGGAAGCCAAAGAGAAAAGGGGTGGGGGAGGGGGGAGACATTTTTTACAAATAGAAGAAAGGCCAATAAAGTTGAGGAAGGGAATCAGGAAGAAAATGGAGAAGAGGGCAAGGGAAGGTACTAAGGAATAAAACTGGCCAAATTATGTGAAGTGCAAGTAGAAATATGTTACAATGAATCATAGTATTATGTATAATTTTAGTGCACCAATAAAAATTTTTATGTGAGTGCAGGTTCAAAATAAAATGCAAGCATTTTTCTTTAAAAATATTAAATTAATACCCATGGTGAAAGAGAAAATTTAGAATTGTTAACCTTAGTGTTTTGAATCCACAAACTAATTTACAATTTGTGTATTCTTTTTTACGAATGTGATTATCTTAAGCATGGTTCTTTCTCTTCTTTTCTACATTACTTATATTTTCCTTAAATTCATAAATGGAAGAAATTCTTTCTTGTTCTTATTAGCAAACAAGGGAGAATATGTATAAAATGTAGAGTTGTCATTTCTTGAGCCATAGTTTAAAATCTTAACAAAATTTCTTGTGATAGATTTTTATTCAAAATACCATTTTATAAATTACTTTAGAAAAACAAAAACAATATTTTAAATTATGGTGATAATTGAAATCTATAGAAGAATAAAATATAGGACATGATTTCAAAAGTATGCTAGTATGTTTATTTCTTTATTGTGACAAGATTTATTCTATTCTAATTTTGCATTTTAATTTTTTAATCTTGTCTCTCTGATATGTCAAGTAAGGAAAATAAAGATGTTACTCACTTTAACTTCATTCCTCCATTGGACACTTCTATGAAATTCAAGAATATGTTTTAAAGCATCAGAGTAAGCAGATATAAAAAGCAGCCTCAATAATGAATCCCTGAAAAAAAATTACCCTTTTCAGATTTTCATTGATTCTCCCTGTACACAAAATGAAACTACTTCCTATTCTTTTCACTTCAAATTCTATCAGATTTATAAATAAATAATTTTTATATATTAAATTTGTTACAGTATTTATTTTTAGGAACTTACAAGTAACACTTGTAAGAATGGAACAAAAAGTAACGTTTGGAAAATATTAATTTTCTGTTGAAGTAAGTAAAGTGATCTCTGAAGCAGGTGCTTAATAATTCATACATTTAACCCAGCAACTATAATCGGACTATAATCCCAGCAACTCAGGAGGCTAAGGCAGGAAGATCACAAGCAATTTCAAGGCCAGCCTCAGTTACTTAGTGAGACCCTGTGTCAAAGCAAAAACTTAAAAAAAAAAAAAAAGAGTTGGGGATATAGTTTAGTGTTACCAGGAATTTGGGGAGGGGAATGAAACACTTTAAAACTTTGCAAAACTAAATGAGGTAGTTTGTATGGAAGCAATCAGTTTAATGGTGGATACTCAATACATTGTGATGCTTTTTTCACTAAGTTTTCAAAATTTAATTTACTTTCAATCATAGGAACAAAGGACTATAGTTAAAAAATAATTCCAGTGCTGAAACACTCTAAGGACGTTGCTATTCCTTTCAGTGAGTTAATTATATATCAGAGGATTTCTTGACTACTTGAAATTGGCCCAGACATCTTAGCAAGCAGGTAAAACCTCCTTCTTTTTTTTTAATATTTATTTTTTAGTTTTTGGCGGGCACAACATCTTTGTTTGTATGTGGTGCTGAGGATCGAACCACACGCATGCCAGGCGAGCCTACCGCTTGAGCCACATCCCCAGCCCAGAAATCAGGCATTTTTGATGCATTCCAGCACTTTTAAATCAAATGTTTATAAGGCAAATTAAACAGGCTCTTTGCAATAAAGCATCTGGAATATACATCAAGAAAATATCAAGAAGAGATCACTTGCATCTACCTTTGATATCTTCCAAGCTAGAAACCAAGGAATAGATTTCTTGATTTCTCCCAAGCTAAAGAGGAATAGGAAAAGGAACAGAAAGAACCTCTGATTATTCAGAATCATTGTCATCTCTTAGCAAATGAAAATTCCTTTGATGAGTCAGCAGTGACGTGTGCATTTTAATTTGTTTATGTGATTGTCCCATTATATCCACACACTGGCCCAGGAATAACCACCTACTTCATCCAAGATGTAGGTGAATGTGATAGGGATATCCATACTAACATGGTTCTAGCTTGGCCTTTCTGTGTCATTTAGTCCAAATTGAATTATTCTTTTTTTAATATTTATTAGTTGTAGATGGACACAATACCTTTATTTATTTATCTTTATGTGGTGCTGAGGATCAAACCCAGTGCCTCACCCATGCTAGGTGAGTGCTCTACCACTGAGCCAAAACCTCAGCCCCCAAAACTGATTTATTCTGAGCATGCTCATGAACAAAGTAACTGAGAAGGGAGAATTGAGTTAGGATCAGATTTCAACCGATAAAATCTCTCTGAAGATATTTAGCAATTCATATTCATATCAAGACATCTGGAAGTATGAGATATAATTAGTTTAAGCAATATATTTAAAATTTCACTATCATTCATATTCCTTACTCAACGGAATGAGAGAAGTGTACAACATGGCAATCTGGTTAAAAAAAATTGCTGTGCTTAGTTTTTCCCCTGTTTCAATAGAATGGGTAAGAAGCCATGCTTTTATAATAACAGCAGAAAAGAAGAGACTATCCATCTAGCTGAAAAAGAAAAAGAGAAAAAGTACTCTCAGAAGCATTACTGGAAAACTTTATAGAAAATTGGTTTTCTCTCTATTTCAGAGAAAGAAACAATAAACTTCCTTTTTTAATAACAGAGCTACCAAAAATCTAGAGCCGCTTCTTCAACAAAAAGCAATTTACAAAATTTTTTTTTCTGTATAGGTGTTAGAAGCTATGTCAAATTTTCCATGAATTTTTCAAATTTCTTTGAAATATTCTAACACAGAATCACAGAATAAAACAAAATAAGAAGATGTCTATTAAAAGACACTCATGTATACACATGTACACACAACTCATACATTAAGCAAAAATTAAATAAAAACTGCTCTGTTTTAAAGAGAAAATAGGGGACCATGGAGTGTAAATGAGAACACTGTTGTTCATCCACTCTTCATCTCCCTTTCTCTCTCTTTAACTTTCTACATTAGAAGAATCTAGAGACACTATAAGGAATGCTGTCTAAAAAAACAACACTGGCATATCAAAATGGGTAACGAATTGGGAGAAAACCTTGTCTCCAGTGATCCTGTACAGACATACCTATGGTTTCCAAAGCTAAGACAGCATTTTGGAAAAGCAAAGGCAAATAAATATTACTCAGTGGCAGAATTCTATAAAAGAGTTGACTAGGACTAAATTCGCAGATAGTCATAACTCATGTATAACCCATTTATATTTATTCCTAATAAATGTGGCATATGTACAGATGGCAAAAATATTAAGAGGAAAGGACAATTGTTCTAACAGAATAAAAAAGCCTAAGAGACATGAACAAGAACATGAAATGGGAAGAAAATTACAGAAAAGCACATGATAATCAAATTGTTTGAAATCAGTGAGGAAGACAAAAAAAAAAAAACTAAAAGTGGCAAAAGTGAAAAATCACAATGATGAACGCAGGTAACCATGGCAACAGATTTTTCATTAGAAATCATTAAGGCCACTTTTTCACATAGCTGTTGAGTTTTCTAAGTTTCTTTTATAGTCCAAATATTAGCCTCTTGTCAGGTGTCTAATTTTCAGGATTGTCTTCCATTCTGTAGGTTGTTTTTTCACTCTGATGCTTATTCTCTTTGCTGTGCACAGGCTCTTTATTAAGTTTGATGTAATCATAGATGATTTTGCTTTTTTGTTTCTTGTGCTTTTAGGGTCTTGTCCATGTCTATTCCAATGTCCTACAGTGTCTCTCCTGTCTTCTTCTAGTACCTTCATAATCTCCAGTCTTACGTTTAAGACTTTAACCTATTTTGAGTTCATTCTTTTACCTGGTGAGAAAGGGCTCTCCTTCCATTCTTCAGCAGGCATCATTAAGGATGGCCCTTCAATGTGTGTTCTTAGCACTTTTTTCAAAAATAAGTTGACTGAAGATGTGGGGTTATTTCTGGGCATTCAGTCCTATTCCACTGTACTTTGTGTTTGTACTTATGCCCAAACGATGTGGTTTTGATTAGTCTTGCTTTGTAGCCTATTTTGAAGACAGGAAATAGGAATATCTCCAGATTTGTCCTTTTTGTTCAAGATTGCTTTCACTATTTGGGGTCTTTTTGCTTGAATGTCAGTATTGTTTTTTTCTAGTTCTGTGAAGAATAGCATTGATATTTTGATGGTGATTGTATTGAATCTGTGCTTAACTTCAGGTAGTATGAACACTTTAATAATATTAATAATATAATAATAATATAATAATAATTAATAATATCTAATCCATGAACATGGGAAATCTTTATTTCTCTTTTTCTTTTTGTTTTATCGTTGTTTTGTCTTGTTGTCTTCTTCAATTTCTTTCATCAGGGTTTTGTGAATTTTATTGTAGAAGTCTTTCAACTTCTTGGTTAAATTTGTTTCTTAGTTTTTTGTCTTTGCTTTTTGTTATTGTTGTTTTGTAACTAATGTGAATGGGATTCCTTTCATGATTCTTTTGTCAGCAATCACATTATTGATGTATTTTAAAAAAATTGATTTTTTAAACTTTGATTTTATATATTACAACTTTACTGAATTTGTTCATTATATCTAATATTCTTCAACTTGAATATTTAGTTTTTTTTAATATTTAGAAGGACATTATCTGCAAACAGAGATAATTTTACTTTCTTCCTATTTGCACACCTGTTGAAGACTATGCAGTGGTATAATTAAAGCAGTAGAATAACATAACTATCACATTAGAATTTTACAGTCAGTTCAACTATCTTTTGTGAGGAAAAAGAAAAATAGTTTCTCAGATGCACAAGGGCTAAAAAAACATATTAATAATTGCCCTGTACTACATTATATGTTAAGGAAATTCTCCAGGAAGAAGTGAAATAATGACAGATGAAAATTTATGTCTACACAAAGAAATGAAGAGCACCAGAAATGGTAAATGTGTGCATAAGTAGAAAAAGCATTTTTTTCCTATGTTGAATGTATTTGCTGCATAATTAAAGTAAAAACAATAGCAAGGTATTGTAATACTTAGAACATATGTAAAAGTGAAATGTGCGAAAGCATAGCACCAAGACTGAGAGGGGTATAGGGAAGTATATTGTTGCAAATTCCTTAAGTGTGAAAGGGTTACTTGAAGTTCATTTGTAACAAATTAAATACATGTAGTATTTTACACTAAAGAAAACAGTAGAAGTAAAATAATGTTATGTTTAGTAAACAAATCACACAAAAATAGCAAAATGAAAATAATAATGAATGTTAAGGGAAGAAAATTTTAGAACAAAGAACAAATGGTAGAAATACAAAGTTAATTTTTAAAATATGAGATTTAAACCTGACCATATCAGTAATATTAAGTATAAATAATGAAAACATACCAATGAAAAGAAAAAAATTGGAAGAGTGGATTTTAAAAAGAAGGCACAATCTAAGTAAAACAAACCCACAAACATATTAAAAGCAAGAGAATACAAAAAATAATTTTTTATCCATCCAAAAAAAGCTGGAGTGGGTATGTTAATAGCAGGCAAAATTGGTTCCAGAATTAGAAATATTACTAGTAATAAAAACATGTTTATTTAATTATGATAATGACACTGGTTCTTCAAAAGGAAACAACAAATTTAAAGAATTTGTCAGACCAGTGCTAAAAGTCATTTCAAAGAAACTGCTTCTGAAAAATGAAAATGACAAAAATTTTGGATATTCTATACTTTGAATGTGTCTCCTCTAAATTTTGTACGTAAAAACTATAGTGATGGCATTAGAGGTGTGACTCTCAGGAGGTAATTAGGCCATGGGCCTCTGCCCTCATGAGTGGACTAGCACCTTCCCAAGGGCTGCAGGAGTGAGCTCCCCTCACTCTGCTCTTCTGCTACGTGAATTCATTCAGTCCTTCTGCCCTTCTTCCTTTCACCATGTGCAGATGCCACAGTGAGAAAACACCACCATTGGAATAGGACCTCAAGATCCAGACCTTCTGGATCCTTGATATTGGACTTCCCATCTTCTAGAACTGTGAAAGAATGAATTTCTATTGTTTATACATTACCCAGTCTTGTGTATTCTGTAACAGCAGCACAAAGGGACCAGGACAGAGCTACACAAACTGTAAAGATGTGAATATGTAAAAATCTCTTACTTATTAATTTCAAAATATTTTTAAATGTAACTTATTTAAAATAAGAATAGTAACCTTTGAAGGGTTTAAAATATAAGTCAAAATAAAATAAATGAAAATAACACCAAAAATGCTATAAAGGGGAACATAGAAGTTGTAAGGTTTGTACTGTTTGAGAAGTGAGATAGTATTGTTTGGAGCTAGACTACAAGACTTTTAAAAGCATATACCATAAATCCAAATAAGCATAATCCATATACCATAATCCAAATAAGAACCAAAGGGCTTTAGCTTATAAGTAAATAAGGAGGTAAAAATAAAATGAGTAAATCCAAAAGGAAAAGAAAAAGAACCAAGAACAGAATAGAAAAATAAGTTGTAGGTGGAAATATGGTACATTTGAACAAAATCATAAAAATTGTCACAGCCAAATTGATACATACTGCAGTTTAGATATTCTATACCCTTGTTTTCTCCTCCCTCAAGTATCTGTTATTCATAAGGTTGTGTGTGTGCCTATTATTAAATAGCTTCTATCATTTCTCATTTTATAATCTGCAAAACTTCTTTGTAATATTTTAAAAGTTTAATATTTTTAATAAATGATATTTTGTCTTATTGAATTCTGCTATATGATGTTGATGTCTTCTTATTTTTAAAAATAATTTCTCTTGTTATTATAAAATGTGGTTTTAATTCTATTGCATCTTATAAAAGATTTTTTGTTTATGCATTATATAAAGTATGTTTTATACACATCATGTATGCATTATTATAAATTATATTATTTATTTATATGTGATAATTAAATTATCATATATATAAAATCACCATTTCCTTCTGCCAATTATAGATCCCACTAACTTAGTTTAACAGATTTTCTATAATTTTCTAGGTCTATTGTCATAATCATGGTGAATGGAATTGTATTTACCTCATATTTTTCCTAATCATTTCTTTTATCTTTTTTATCTCCATTTAATAATAGTGGAAGTGATGGAAATTCTTAATTTGTCTGTGATTTCAGAGGATCTATCTCTAGTGTTTCCCTATGTTATGTTTTCATTTTTACAATGAGGTCTGCACATTTATCATGCTAAGGGGTATGCATCAGTTTCTATTTCCTTGAGAAATTGGAAATAGCAACCAATTTTGTCAAATGCTTTTTAGGTTGTGAGAACATAATCATATGCATGTTCTTTTCACTTCTATTAATAAGGTATATTATAGAAACTTATTTCTAATGCTAAACTTAGCTTTGCACTCCTGAAATAAATCCCATCTGATCATGTTGCATTATTTTCTTATTGTAATGTTGGACTCTTTCTTCTAATTTTCATCTTTTATTGTTATATCTCTATTCATTAATGAAGACATTGAGAATATATATGGAACATTACTGAATATAAATAATGGTTCTAATACTTATTATGGAGCAATTTCTTTATAACTTTCTCATTATTGGAAATTGTCCATTGAGATTTTTTTTTCGTTTTTCTTTTTTTATCTCTACTGTGGTAAATTTTAGAAAACTCTAATTTCTTATGACATCATCCATTTAACCTAGTTTTGAAACTTACTTTTGAGGAGATATGCAAAGAAATTGTTCTGTATACATATTTTTAAGTTTTGAGTTAATAGTCACTTCTCATTCCAAGATATATTTTGCTTATTTATGATTTATTTCTGCCTGGGATTGAAATGGAGTCAATACAGGGGAAGCAGAGCTCAGAGGTAAAGCATTGCCACATATTTGGGGACCTCCAATTGGTCTATGCCTGGAACATGCATAAAATTGAAATGTTCACCACGATCAATTAATTCCCTTTTTGCCTAACCCAATTAAAATTGGGTCTTCTCTCACTTTTTAACTGAACACAGTCATATAAGAGATCTTACCACCCTCTTCTGAGTTTTTCTCATACCCCTAAAAGTGATTACACAATCTCAGCCCCTGTCCCTGTTACAGAGCTGGGGCCTTCCAAGAAACAAGGGAATAAGAAGCACCCCCTCTTTAAACCCCGATTCTTGTGAACAAGTCTGAAAGATTTCAGACATGTTGCTCAGAGTAACAGGAATGAGTTTACTGAAAGGATAGAGAAAAGGTGATACTGATCTTGAAAGCCAAGAACGGTCCTCTCGTTCCCCTGATATTGAAGATAAAATGCTCAAGAAACACCAAGGCACGTGTAGAAAGCAGAATTTATTTAAGAGTCAGGAGAGAAGGGCAGGAGAAAGAGAGAGAGAACCTCAGAGACAGAATCTTCCAAAGAGGACCTGCACGAACCCAGAGCTGGTGGCCAGTGGGAGAGGGTGTGCCGTTTTCCTTTATAGAGTTTAGGTTTCCTTTCTTCCATGCTCCCTCCTCCTCCTAGCTTGCCTATGTGACCAGAATGCAGGAAAAGAGCCTCCCAGGGCACACTTACTAGCAACTCCTTGTGCTGGAACCAGTGATTCCCAGGAGGTGTTGACAACCTTGGTAAACTGTTTAGGAGCAACATGCGTCTCCTGCACTCAAGTTTTATTGGGGACTCCAAAGAAGTTTCCAGAGAGTCCTGTCCAGGTCCACTTCTTGACTTTTGACTGAAGGCAAGGTGACATCAGACTTTCAAGTCCCCACTGTTATGGCAACTCTCGGTTACCCTGGTCCATGCTGACTGGTTCTAATTGGATTTTAAACCATGCATTCTTACAGATTTTATAGTTAGATTTAATCGTGCATTCTTACAGATTTTATTCTTATCTCCCAGAGTTTCAGGATCTGATTACAAAAATCTCCTTCTTCAGGGTAACTTAGGTCCCTCTTATCAACATTATTTTGGGTCTGCATTTCTCCTGAAGTTAACAGGTACTTTGATGAGGAATGTGACATGCCCTGTTCACGTAGGCCATTGCTTCTTGGGAAAGAAAGCATGTGGGGGTCAGCACAGTGGGCCTATTTTATAGAATTATTCTCTTAACCTTGTTTTTGTTCTCTAGGATCCTCATATTTTAGAAGCCTATACATTAACTAAATGAGACATTATGCACTTCTAGACCATCTGTGAGTGTTCTCTGAAGACATTTATCACACTATTAATTACTTGCTCATGGTTTATTTTTCCTTCTATACTGTGAGAGTTTTCTAAAAAACATATTTTATCTATTTTTTATTATCATATTCCAGGCTCATAGAATTACTGATAAATATGCATTTAATTAATGATTTAAAAACTTAGCAAAGATTATAATTATCTGCTTAAAGAACTTTTATAGCAAGATTTAAACTTTTTTTCTTTACATTTAATTGAGTCTTAGATTGAGATGGTGTGCAAAGGTTCAGAATCCAACAAATCTGTTCTTCCACCCTCTTGATCTGTAACTGGGAAGACACATCTTAAACTTTCTGATACTCAGTCTATACAATGAAAATAATATCTCTTTAAGGATTGCTCTGAAAAACAAATGAGATGCTGCATGTGAAATTTCTTGAAGATATTAGATGGTCACCATTTTTTGATTCTTCCTTTTCTCTTCTAACATAGGTTCTCCAGGTGAACACTGGGGCATGCTATGGTATTCTATCCTCCACCAGATTTGATTGTTGGTCTTTTGTCAGTGTTTCAGAAAACTCAACCCCTGTATCTCATCCTTTCTGATGATGACAGTTCCTCTTTCCTCTTCTTCTGACTATGCAATTCAGATATTTCCTCTAATGCATAGCTATAATTGTCAGACTTAAATTTCTATCTATTCTTCACTCCTACTTTTATTTGTTAAGGACAGTATGAACAAGAAGTATTTCATAACAAAATTAAAAAAGGAAAGATATAAGAATTATTTCACTATAATTAATTTAGCCTAAATTTCGCCATTTGAAGTTCAAAAAGGAATCTCAAGATTAATATTTATCCATTTTTGGGGGAATGATGAATGACTAATGTGACAAAACAACAATAACAACAACAACAACAACAAACAAACAAAAACAAAACAAAACAAAAATGGCATCTTGACTTACAGGCAATGCTGTCAGTTACCAGATATTTTAATATCCTGAGATATTTATTTTCCATTTTAACAAGGATTAAAACAGAACATATGGGAAAACAATGCTAATGTAATCACATTTCCATAGGCTTGCTCTGCGGGGATGACATCCCATCTCATGTGGCACTTTCCACCTAACTTCTCATCCAGATCTGATCCACATGCTAATCAACATGATAACAGTTTCTTTATTGGAGGCATTTCTACTTATTGTTACAAATTGCTCTTTGAGATTTAGAAATAGCAACCCTACTACCATCCCTCAAAGACTGAACATAAAACCGTGAGTTGATTTAAGAGAGGTCTGGCTACATGAAAGTCTGAGAAATATAACATGGTCATCCTTCCTCTCAGCAAATTGCTCAGGGAAACTTGTATGGGGTGGGAGGTGATGTTTCCAGGCTACGATAATTAGATACCATGGTTTGGAGAACCTACCGGAAAGCTATGATGAAAGGCTGAGAGCTTTGTGGCTTTATTAGAAAAATGCCAAACCGTGCTAACAATGTCTGGAAAATAAGATTAACATTCTTATTCTGGGCTCCAGAGGATGAAAGTAGCCAATTAAAATATTGAGTATGGGAGTACCATGCTGGGCATTTAGTTAAAAGACATGCTTGGAGGTTATTTCATTATTCACTACATTGTCTTTGTTCTAATAACCAGAAGGGAGAAAAAAAAATAAACCCTTATTTCTTTTTTCTTATGAAGAAGGGACTTACCTATGTTTTGAATGAGAGCCAGAATAAATAGTCTAATATTTTTATAGCTTATAGTTTAAGCTCAGTATGTTTTATTTTAAGGTCAATCAGCAGGAAAGAAATTATGAAAAGAAATAGCAGAAGGTGATATGTTAGGAAGAAGAAGGATGGGTGGGAGGGAGGAGGATGGAGAGAGGAACATGCCCAGGAGAGTTCATTCAGGAAATCAGTGCTGTGACGTTTCGTCAGCTTGCCTTTGAACCAAGGCTAAGTGGATTTTTCTTTGGATTCCTCCCATATAATCTTCTGCAAAAATGTCAAAACTCTTCCTGTCATTATCCAATCTTTAGAGACACTCAATAAAGAACGCAACACAGTTTGCTTTTGCATCTTTCTTTGTTTTCCTGTGTTCTGCATCAGGCAGACTGTTACGTGAGGGAAGATAATACAGGAAATTAAGAGAGCTGGTTTCTGTTCCTGGTGAGTAAATGACCTTTCTGTTTTCCTCTTTCTTCAGAAGGAAATTTCAATAATAACATTAGCTGTGAAGACTTGCCCCAAGAACTCTGCTGCTTCCCTATCTTCCTTCCCTTGCAAGTGTGCGCCCAGCAGGTCTAAGTTCTTTGTTTAGTTGTGTTTATTTTTCTTCACTCCCTATCATCTCAGTCACTAAAATCTGCTCCTACCTTGCCATGTTATAAATGCAAACAATTGATGAGTTTCACAGTAAGCCCTTCATAAAGTTATTGATCCCTAACATAATGATATCCTGCAAGCACGGATGAGGCATATTACCTGAGATGCACTATTTCAGGTGAACTAATGAATCTCCTCAGAGTTTCTACTTCCACTATCAGATTAAAATTTCAAGTCCTAGCATTGCCCAAACCTCACAGGGGGAAAAAAAGCACCTAAATATGTTGTGTTTATCTATAAGTTAGATATCAGGCAACCCAAAGCATGCTTTGCTTCTGATGATGAACAAGAAAAGCAAAAGACCAATTTGAATGAATATTTGAAAACAAAGGAGGAAGAAGAGGAACAGAAAGAGGAGCAGAAGGAGGAGCAGGAGGAGGAGAGATGAAGATCTGAAACAGAAGTAAACCCAGATCCTGATCTGTAGGAAGGCAGGAAAAAAAAAAAAAAAAAAAAAAA
>NW_025999977.1:28445997-28452129 GCF_001458135.2 Marmota marmota marmota | reverse complement strand
ATATATATATATATATATATATATATAATTTCTTTCTGAGTTAGTTTATAGTTTTATTTTGATATCAATAAAATACCAACATTTAATTTTTAAAAAATTACTCAAAGTGCTTTTGAAGTTCAAATGGAAAATAAAATGCCTAAGATACTATGAAATGGAAGTCAGAGATGAGATTAGTGTCATCATTTATTAAAATAATTATGAAACCTCAAACATAAGATTTTATGGTTATGTCTGATCTTATGTACAGACGCAAAAACCCAACAAATAGAATAGAAATGCTAGAATTAGATCTAGGTTCATTTAGGACACTTGGTTATGAAAAGCAGGATATATAATCAGTGAAGTTGACAGTTCAGTACAAGGGGTTAAGGGACACTAAATAGTCATCCAGACATGGTCAAAGTCACACCTTCACCTTTCACCAAAATAAATTTCTAGGGGAATAAAGAGGCAAATGTAAAATATAAAATCATCCAATAGGACCATAAAGTAATTCATTACTTACTCTGGAGGAGGAATAATATGTTCAATTTTGACTAAACATTCAGCAACCATTAAAATGGATACATTCAAATAATTTTAAACAGAAGATCTTCATGCCTTGAATGAAGGAAAATCAAAACAACAGAAATAACATGAGCATAGAAAAACATAAATTAACATTTTCAGTTCATATTACCTATAAAGGGGTAATTTTTAGATAAATGATAGATAATCTAGAAAGCTTTAAGCGAAACATTATAATCACAATAAAAAAAAAGACAGCAAGTGAATGGCAAATTCAAAGGGGAAAGATAAATAAAAAGAGACTGTAAAAATGATTCAAGTAATGGCAATTCTTTCTTTCCAGTTGCTAAGGCCAGAAAACCTGGACTTAAACTTACTTTTTAATTGCTCTTACTCCACATTTCCAATCTTTCATTAGGTCCGATTCACTGTATCTTCAACATTTATCCAGAACCTGACAAGGACTTCTACCCCCACTACCTTTGCCCAAGCTGCCATAACCTCTTGATGGGATTGCTGAATTAGCCTTCTAAATGGGCTTGCTGCTTTTACCCTTGCTCTCTATGACTTAATCTTAATAGCAACTACAGAATATCAAAAAAAAAAGTGTATGACAGATTATGTTCACCCTTTGATCCAATTACTCAGTGGTCTTCCTTTTTTATCAGAAATGAAAGCCAAAGTCTTTAAGTCATCTGTAAGGGCCTGTGCATTCTGGCTTCTCTGGACCTCACTGACAACTTCTATCATCCCCTCCCAGTTCTGCTGCAGCAAAACTGAACCCCTTACTATTCCTCCAAAATGTCCAGTTTCTCCACCTTGAGAATTCTGCACTAGTTCTTCCTTCTGCCTGGAACTTACCTTCCCCATATCTCTCTTGAGTCTACTTCCTCATCTTCAGAATTTTACACAAAAATTACCTCATCAAGGAAGCTTATCCTGACTGTCATTTCCCCTCCATGTTACTCTGTTTTGTTTCTTCGAACAATTATTATCACCTGAAATATAATTTACTATGCATATATAATAATATGTATATCAGGTACACATACTAAATTCTTTTCTATTTGTTCACTATTATATACCCCAAACATAGATTAATACTGGTATGCTGTAGTTAATAAATATTTGTTCAGTGAAAACTTTAATTGTACTCTTAATCTTTTAAATTCCAATGAGATACTAAATTCTATTTAATAAATCAGCAAATAAGGGAAGTAGGTTATAAACTCAGGCAAAACATACTTTTATAAATTACTGGCAAAAATATAAAATGGTACAAAACACATGAACAAATTTGGTAATATCTGTTAAAACAAATGGTATGTGTACCTTAGTATGGCAAATCCATTAGTATTTACACATGGATTAAATGATATATCTTCAAATTATTCATTTTATTTTTGTAAAAGTTAAGAATAGAAAAACCTATAAACATTAATTAATAAAGAACTGGTTGAAAGTATCATGGCATACTAATTATTGGAATACTATAAACCAGTACAAATAATGCAATTTTCTATGTACCAATTTGGAAAGTTTTCTAAATAGCTTTTCTATATTTAAAAGGCAAGCTGCAGAGTAGTGTGAGCATTTACCTAGCAATTCTATAATTATGGGAAACTAGGAAAATATCTATTCACATTTGCATATTCATATGGAAACTCAAGAAGAATATAGTAAAAACTAATTGGTGTTCATAGGATGGAGAGAGTGGATAAAGGAAAAAAGAAAGAAGAGTTAGGGACATATTTTTCTTCATTCCCTTTTTTCTTTTTTACTTTTGGATTTTGAACCATGTAAAAGATGACCTAATTAAAACCTTATATAAATCTGAATATAAAATTAACCACAAGACAGTTAATGATAAATGAACTAATCTCAATCACATTCAAAAGATTGAGATAAGCCAACATACATGTTTTCCTAAGAACTTAGAAATCTGTTAACTTTTGAGAATAGATTGCAGAAAATCAATATGTAAATGGATGAAGTCAGCCACATGGAAAAACACCCACCTAAGAAATAATTTCTTAGAAATGGGTGGTCCTAATCAAAGAAGGAGGGTATTATTTCTATCAAAATATAACTACATTACCATTTTCAAATTGTGACTAACATAATGCTTAATAAATTAGAAAGAAAAGAATATGCATTGAAAGTGGACAGATGATTAAAGAAATACAGAAATGCTAATTCAGAAAAAAGAAGCTAACACCTTTTTCCTTTATTTCCTATGGTGAGAGTCCTGTGGACTATGGTCATTAACATAAGGGTCTGCTTAGCATACATACCCAGTGCGGAGATGGATGCAATGGAATATTAGAGGCTGATGCCAGGATCCACCAAAATTATCCAACTCCATCACTCTAGTTAAATGACTTTCTAATTATAATAGCAGGCAGCTTTCTGAGAGTGAATAAAAGAATTAGTGTTTGGACAATCGCATGTTATATGATCACTAAATTTTGTAGTGAAGTTTAATATGTTTACATTTTGTTTTCTTGAGATATTGGTTAATGTGAGTCCATATCCCTGAGTCTGGCCATCTCAGCAATAGTGGCAGATACCCAAACCTACGAAACTGAAAACTAGATTCAGAATTGATATCATATCCCCCAATTATTTCCAGATCTACCACCTGGATGACCCTGTAGGGACATTCCTTATGTTCCTTTGTATTACTGTGCTCCTCCTACTACAATAATGAATGAAGGGAAAAAATGCTGTGGGAAAACAGTGTGCAAAGATTGAGGTGACTAAGTTAACTCCCAGTGTATCCCAGTTTTTAAAATTCTACTAGGATTCAAATGTGAAAAAAAAATGTTTATTTGATTACCGAGGATAACTAATCATCAAGGTATAAATAGAAAAATAAAACTAGAGATCAGATCATCTCCTATTTTATTAATACAATGTAACCAGGAAACGCACTTTTAGTGAGCTACTGAACAGAGAAATCTTCCTACAAAAGCTGAAGAAATTGGATTTATTCCTTCTTAATTTCTATGCCCCCCCAATATTGATAAGAACCTCCATGTCTTTTTCAGTTGATGACCACTTAAGCAAAGAGAAGATTCCATTAGAAAAAAACAGTGCCTCCCACATAGCATCACATTGTTCAAACTACTGCTGAGGTGACTAAGGCATTTCTTTTAAGTGTGGAATTATAACGGTAAAAATTTTACAACAACATGGTTCTAGAAGTTTCAAGTCCCCAATTAATCCAAATGATTTTCTTTGGGGGCTTCTGTTTCAATTTTCTTAAGTCATTTCCACTTAAGCTATTGCTTATGATGGAAATTTTTCTTTCTGCCTCATATGATGAATTTTTAAGTTAATCAAGTATTTATTGAATAGTAGAGCTTAGAGGGTTGTAAGAGCCCCAGGAGACCCCTGTTCCAGTTCCTACTCGTCCCTGAAAGCTACTTATCCTTCTGAGTCATCGGATCTCTTCTTCCTTCCAAAATATGACCTACCGACAATTTCATGACTCTTTCATTTCTTTTACTTCACTACTTTCTACCACTTTGATGTTAACTACTTACTTATCCTTGTTTAAAAAAAAAAGATGCCTTATATAATTATGTGGAAAGTTAAATGAAGTAACATTTGCAGAAATATAAGGAGATGGTTATTTTTTTCTTTTACAGTCACTGTGCCCTTCACAAATTTTCTCACATAATATTAAAGAGGAAAAAAATCAGCAATCACAGAAGTCAGTTTATAGTATGCATAGTTAACAAAAAGCAAAATCATGTTTAGAATTCGAATTTTGGGAATCCAAGTCATCTTTGCATTCAAGCAGTGAGCAAGATTGATGGGCTCTCCTTTTTCCTAGTAGTTCTCTAAACATACACCGTTCCAGTACTTCTGAGATGGAAACTCCAGGGAGGATCTGGGATTCCCAAGAAGCACCACATATCTATGGAATCCCTTTTGCCTGGACTCTCCCTTTGCAACATTTACTATTACATTCTTCTGACCCACAATAGAACTGGAACCCAAACCTCTGTCTTAGCTTGTGTTCCCCAGGAAACAACTTGAAACAGAAATTAGCATACAGAGTGGCTTTCAGTGACAATACCTGCAGTGGGAGGAGTAAAGAATGCAGGATTGGGTAAGAGGAGAAGCTCCACTGTATTGCAGCTGCAATAGAAGCCTCCTCCATCCCACAGTGACTCTGGAACATTAAAATTTTCATATTGTTCCACATAAAACAAGGGGCTGGGTTTGTATACCCCCAAATCAACAGTCATTAGATGAGGCTACCTGGGAGGAGGCCTATACTTGCAGATGGCATATCTCTTCATCTTGAGACACTTCCCAGGAAGGAATGCAGTTGTAAGCCATGAGCAGGCATTGCATATGGTGGCTGGGGAGAATGAGTACCTCTCAAAGAGGGCATCTGGATGGCATGCAAGAACTTCCATGACACCTCCTGCCCCTCTTGCCCTTCATTGTAGTAGCCCTGAATTCATGTCCAGATTTTGTCTCTTTGCTTGGGACTGTGGAGAGCGGTGACAGTGACTAGGAGACCAGTGTCTGAGAATGGGGTCCCTGATGACTTCATGGCTATGCATACTTGGTGGCTGGGAAAGTTTCTGAGCTAAGGCATAGGATGCCTGGTTGCTATGGAAATGTCCTCCATGTTAGAGTCTTATCAGCTTTGACCTTATTCTCAGGCACAGCAGCTCCTGGGAATGAAGGAACTTCCTTCCTATGATAACTACAATGTTTCACCAGTTCTGCTGCTCCTGAATCTGCCCAGAATTAGTAGCTTTAAACAAATGGACTTTCTTGAGAACTGCACAATGCTCCTAACATTGCACACTGCAACTGTGGATTGTAACTGAGGAAATAGCTGCATACTGTTGCTAACTCTAACTTTCATGAATATAAAGAATAATGCTTGCATAGTCTTTAATCTGATTCAAAGACATATATAATAAAGATTGCTGGTGTAATTCTTTACACCTGCTTCTCCATCAGAGAGCAGCACTCCATCTGATTCCAGCTTTATCTTCAATATCTGCATGTGTTGGCTCTTTATTTCTTCCAATCTCCTATCACCCTTTGCTGGAACCTGTTAGTTTGGCTGCACTGGTCGCAGCATGGGACAGTCTTCTTGAATATTTCATCTAACTGAATCATGTTCTGTGTGTTGCTGGTATGGTTTTTGGAAGGGCATCTATGAGGCCTTTATCCAGAATGGTCATATACTTTGGATTTTTCAGAGGAAATCTCCCAACTACAAATATATTAATAAAAGTTGACCAGGTATTCTGAATTTTATTAATAAAACTCACTCATTATTATTGTGGTTTGATCTGGAATGCCCCCCAAAGGCTCACGTGTTGAAGGCTTGGTCCTGAATACAAACAATGTTCAGAGGTGGGGCTTTGGGGTTATTGGATCACTACACTCATTCATGGATGAATCCCCTGATGGATTCATAGCAGAATGGATTATTGAGAGGTAACAGACAATGTAGGAGACAGAACCTAGTTGAAGGGAAGTGTCTTTGAAGGCATGCTCTTGGGGACAACATCTTGCCCTCAGTTCCTTTCTCTCTCTCTCTCTCTCTCTCTCTCTCTCTCTCTCTCTCTCTCTCTCTCTCTC
>NW_025999977.1:28408012-28445696 GCF_001458135.2 Marmota marmota marmota | reverse complement strand
TCTCTCTCTCTCTCTCTCTCTCTCTCTCTCTCTCTCTCTCTCTCTCTCTCTCTCTCCTAGTTGCTTGAGACAAGCAGCTTTCCTTCACCGTGACTTTCCACCATGATGTTTCTGCCTTGCTGTGGGCCTAAAGGCAATGGAGCCAGCCAACCAAAGACTGAGAAACTATAAGCCAAAATAAATATTTCTTTCTTTAAGTTGTTTTTTTCTCAGGTATTTTATAAGAGTGACAGAAAGCTGACTTACATAATAACAATCTAAAAATTATGAATGTTAAATTCTGTCTCATGTCTTCATTGAGATTTGGCCCATCCTAAATTTCTATAAACTTTGTGGATATAAAGTTCCACTTTGGTTACGAAACTAATGAATCAGCCTCTCTCCTCCTGACACTCACATGCTCACTCTACCATGGGAGTAAAGAAGAAGTATTAGAATCACCAGAATTTTTTGGTGTTGGGCAAGTGTCATTTGAAATTCTTTATTAAATATTGATTACTACTTTCTTTAATGCTTGGGGAAAATTTTTAAGATGTTTTCTCAACAAAAGCTAAGAGACTACAAAAGTTATCTTGACCACTAGACCATGAACCATAAGCCTAAGAATGCTGTTGAGGTTACGGTATTCATCTGGGGCAGTGGAAGCTGCCACATTCAACTCGAAAGTTTCAGGTCAGGATGCAAGTTGCAAATTTCTTATTTGCCTTTTTTCCTACTTATACTTATAAAATACTTACAGTTTTCTCTTGGTAATTTTTTTCCTTGAAAAATCAAACTTCCCTCTTTTAAATCTGAAATTTGGCAGAGTATTTTAGATATGAGTACTGACATTTTAGGGAATGGTTTAATTGGTTGGATTTTATCATCACTGATAGGAGAGTGGAGTTGATTAAGGAGGACAAAAAAAAGATGAGTCATGTACTGTAAATAGCTGTGAAGAATGTGACCATGGGCATGGTGGAAGTGTTGAAGCATTGTTTCTAAACATATTTTTGGCTTTAATAATTAGGTCTTTTGAGTAGAAAATTGCTGGGGAGGAAATCAGATTGTAGGGGCTAAGGACAAAGTCAGTAGAGAGAAAATGGTAACAGCTGGCAGAGATCACTTAACAAATGAACCCACTCTTCCAAGATTCCAAGTGAGGATTAAAGGCGAAGAGCAAGAAATGTGTTGAGGTAGAGGGCAAAACATATAAGACATAAAAGACAAGGAACATATAAGCACTATGTGGAATAGCACAAAGGAAGATGTAAATTCAGCTCTCAAGCCTGAAAGATGAATGAAAAATGGTTATGGGAAGAAGAGACAATGAATATTTTTCCCAAAAGGGAAAAGTAATATTTTTTTTTACTTCAAATACTCAAAACCATCTTAACAAAGACTGAATTTTGGCCTCGTAAATCTCAACAAATAAAAAGATAATATGTCCTGTGGTACAAAAGAGGACATTCTGTCATCTAAGAACAGATTCTTCAATTTGATTCTTAAGTGCTGTGTTGCTGCCATCCTCTACCAACCCTCTGCCTAGGATGGTAGACTTCTTGTAGCAGCTGGTAACGCTTTCACCACTGGTATCTTTCCAGCAATAGGTGACCAGATTCCTCCTCCTGTGTGATCACCCACCTTCCCTTACTTTTGAGTTTTCTAACTGGCAATGAACACACTAAAACATAATTTAAAATGTGGTGCTAAGCTCATGGGGCTTCCAAACGTGTGTGATAGTTGATGGGCAGTACTTGCAGTCACCACTCCACATCTCTTCATGCCAGTGTATCTTTCCAGAGCTCCTGTACATCCACAAAACACGAGTTTATGTCAACTATTCAGAAAAATATCAGTTATATTTGAGTATTGGACCTATCTAGATTATTGTTTTCAGAATAGCTAGTGACTTATGAATTGACCTTTTCCTTTCTTTTTTCTCTCCAGTAAGCAAGGCATTTGTTTTATCAAGTTCTAGAAAATAGATCAATTAACCCACTGAGTTAAAATCCAATTTTACTTAGCATTAAATGAGCATGTAGGTCTATTTAGGTCTATTTTGAGAATTAATTTCTTTCAGTTATTAAATGTTTAATGATAAAAATTGCTTATTTAATTATAGGAATTTATGCTATATTTTAACTTGACAAGACAGGCTGTTCCTCATTATTCCTCTTTCCAATTTTGGCAATTCTACTGTATTTGTCTTTTTCAGATAATTAGCAAGGGAAATCTTAAATTCTGTGAAAACTTCTACCTGGGTCTCTGACTGAGCCCCATCACACATGTGTGGGGCAGGTATTAAACTGCATTGCTAATGGGGAAAAAAATAACAAAAAGTGAGATTTTAATTGCTATCCAAGAGACAGAAATTACAATTGGAGTCCAATAGAGTTAATTGCATGCTAAAACAAACCAAAACCTCAACACTCTGGAATAATAAATATAAACTAATTCAGAATCTCCACGAGATTACATTAACAAAGGATACAAAAATAAGAATTACTTGATGTAAATAAAGCAGGAGAAGACAACACATTTTCAAGATAAAAAAAAAAAAAACAATCAACAGAGGCCAATTCTGAGCTGACAGATGTTGAAATGATCAGAAAAAAAAGACTCCAAGGCTTCCAGTAGCTATTCTAAGCACTTTCAAAGTCGTAAAGGATGATGGAGTTGTAAGAAAACTCGGCATAGGACTAAAATAGAATAATGACATACAATATCTAGAGCTAAAAATATGCTTGATATCTGATGCTAAAAATTCACACGGAATGGACTTACCAGAAGAATATGGATGACAGCGGATGAACCTGAAGATAGTTTGAAAAATGAAAAATAAAAAAAAAGTCCAATCTCAAAAACAGATAAAAATGTTTTTTAATCTACAGAAAGTTAAGGACCTGTGGGATAATATTGAAATGCCAAATAGATGGAGGCCTTTAAGGAGACATTAAATGGAGCATAAACATGTATTTGAAGAAATAATGAATGAAAAATTTCACAATTCGGTGAAAGATATAAATTTTGAGGTTCTGGAAACTCAACAGGTCCCAAGAAGCATAAAAGGAAGCAAAGCAATGAAGTACTTGATGACCAAACAGCTGAAATCCACAGGTGCTTAAAACCATTGGAGAAAGAGAGCAATCAGTTAAATAGCATGTGATACATCCACTACGCAGGAAGGTTTTGGAAATTCTGAGTTGTTTTTAAAGTATAAGTGAAGATTTCTGGTAAGGTTCTAGAAATTATGTTCCAGCTGACCTTTAATATAATATTGAGCAAGTGAAAGAAGTGGGGACTTCTTTTCCTTGGGTCACTGGAGTAAATGAAGCCATTTGAAATAAGAACTATAAGCTGTCCATCTCTCCTTGAGCAGGTTGAGAGGAAATGTTCACTCAGGGAAAACAGCTAGAGATGACTGGTACCGGCCATCCATTTTTAGCTCAGGTTAGACATACCATTTGTCTATCATTGTTTCACACGTTTGCCATCGGATTAAAGTCTTTAGAGCACATGAGCCCTAAGGGAAGAAGAAACCCAAAGTTTGAGATGGCTGCTCCCACCAGAGGAGGGGGGACTATGAACAGGATTTCACACCAGAATCATGTAAATAATGATATATAGCTTTTTGACACTCTAGGCTTCAACATTACACACATATCCAATGAGCCTTTGTTAAGTCATCATGGATTGGTAAATGCAGTAAATTAAATAAAATCTCTCATAATTTTAGCAGCACTTAGAGAAGAGGTTCATGGAGTTTAAAGGAAAACCATTCTGGATTTATTCAAAATGTTTATTCATATTTGGTTGAATTATCAGTTTATAGTATGAACATTATCATTTCAAGAGAGTTTTCCTCAAGGAATAATTCATTTTCTAATACTATAAAGTTATAGTATTATAAAATTCATTTTATAATAAATACATTATTATCAAATATACAAATAGTACAGAATAATACGCCTACATGGTTTTTAAGATCTTCAAGTAACTTTCAATTTTTGTAATGTTTACTTTATAATTAGTAACTTCCTGGCTTGTATTTAAATTTCTATTGAAATCACTTTTTAATTTAATTCAAGGTTGAAATTATTTTGTGCTGAAATTTCTTGTCCATTTCAGCTCTATTCTCCTGATGTGCTGTCCATGGAGCCCAATGAAAGGCAACCAATGATTAGTCCAATATTTCTCTGGCATATTTTCTCATATGCCTTTGCCTCTAATTCGTAACTGCCAACTGTAAAAATTAAACTAAATAAACAAAACTACTGTGGAAATGAGGAGAGATGATCGCTGTCTCATTACTCCATTTTCACAGCTATTTTAATGTTACCTCCAAGGATAAATTATATGTCTTTGGAGGTTTTGTTCCCCTTTCTAAAGGTTCATAAGCTGATAATTTGTTGAAACTGACTCAAAGCTAAAATGAAGAAGTCTATTCTGTAGCTATAATTTCCACTGATATTCATCTGGTTTTCTACAGACAGAAAACTTGTTTTAATAAATCGTCTTAACCAACAGCAGCTTTTGACAGGTTTCAACATAGGAATGAATCTCTTCCCCTGTAAAGGATGAACCATCTGAGAGCCATCAACGAAATAGTATAAGGCTTCAAAACAGGGTGAGGACTAGGGACTAAGAAAGTTTAATAAGGATATGAATTTGAAATTATTTCTAAAATATGATAGGCAGTCGATTTAGTATCTCTATAAGGAGGGAGATTTGAAATCTGTCACGGTGAGTGTACACCAACAGAACTGTAGAGGCAGGAAGTCTCCAGTACTACAAAAATGATAGCCAACCTGACTGTAGAAAATATATTTTTGTCCAAAAGATGTCTGAATTAAAGTTGAAGACCCTTGATTTTATTCTGAAATCAACATGGAGCTATTCAACGTTTTATGGAGAACAGGGAAAAACAAACAAACAAATAAACAACAACAAAAAAGGTAGAAAGAAAATTTGTCAAATTTTTTGGAATTTTTAACTAAAAATAAAACTTAAGTAATGCTATTTGAATCATAGAACTAGTTTCATCTTTCATAGTTTCCAGGTGATCTTCAAAAAGATGGCGTTATCAAGAGTGGTGAAAATTACCATAACAGCTGGGTAGTGCCAGAATGCAACCAGTTTCAAAACTTCTTTCCAGGGGAGGGTCTGTCGTTTAATATTTTGGTTTCCTTGTATGTTTGTCCTATGAGAATGCCGCTGAAGTGATACTGTTGGAAACGGATCACATTTTACCATTACTATTTAAGATGCAATAGAGTTCAATTTGGGAATGAGATATAGTAGTTTCTAAAGCATTCTGTGAAGTAGTGCCATAAAATTTGAAAGTTGAACCTGTTTATAACACTGTATTTTTCTTTAAATATCCTTTGAAGCATGGATATTCAAGAGCTGACTTTAAGCAATCACCAAATCAGAATGCATCATGAGGGGATTTTCAGATACATTAAACCTTGCCTTTCAGAGTTGGGCATGACTTAGGACTGTTGTTTTCTGATTGTGTCAGGAAAACCCTCAAGATTCTGATGAGGTCTCTATTTCCTTTGAGGGATGTGGAGTGAGCTGCAAAATCCTTGATTTTCCCTTCTGTCACTTTTGGCTATTGAGACATTTTACATTGGGTCTCTATTTCAAATTTCTTTTGAAGAAATAGTAATTCTGCCTTAAAAAGAAAAGACACTTGGTTTTTCTGCCTTATAATGTTTTTGTTGTTGTTGTTGTTGTTGTTGTTGTTTGTTTGTTTAACTAGTAAGCCAGAATCTTTGCCGTAGTGTGCTTTTTTGAAAAATACCTTATTTAAATTTCATGGATTATCTGGAGAATCCGTAAAAAGGAAGTCTGGGATGTTTCTTTTCTCTTGTTCTTCACCACACTATTAGGCAATTCATCTTCCCAGACCTGTCAGGAATGCTTACAGAGAATAATGTTCTTCTTAGAGAGGACAGACAGGATAAAATGGTGGCTGGTCTAAATAGAAGTTCCTGTGACTAGCTACAACTCAGATCTTAAAACCCTGCTTTTGCTATTTGAATTAAGGAGAAGGACTTTTCATGCCGCAGTCTTGTCCTATTGATGGAAATGGCAATGTTTCTAAGAGGCAAATAAGTTCTTAAACGACATTAGGTGAACAGGGTAATTTGTATAAGAAGGAAGGAAGGGAGGGAGGGAGAGAGATAGGGAGGGATGAAGGAAGAGAGAAAGAAAATTTATGAAATTGATCTTTAAAGACCAAAATATGAACTCAAGAAGACAGTCAATGAGAAGTTGAAATCTTATGAACATTTAGCAAGAGAGGAAATTGAGACCTTGATAAAAGATGCTAATGAGAGTTTTGTCCTACTGTGTGTGTGTATGTGTGTGTATGTGTGTGTGTGTATCTGAGACTTCTTAAAGTGTTACAATTCCAATACAACTTGTTTTATATAGTTGGCAAGATATCCAACTCTTAAAATATGAAGAGGAGAAAACTGAATGCCATCCAAAACTGCAATTTAATTTTTTTAAAAAATTCAATTGATCTATGAAGAAAAAACAAATATTCAGAATTTTCGTTATATTTGGCATCTGTTCTTCTCTCAAGTAATAACTTTGAAGAAGACATAATTCTTTGATAAGCATACCATTCCAGAGCAAAGCAGAGATAGTCCTTTGAAACTGAGTTTCTAAATGAGTTTAGGGAATAAGAGAGTATCGAAGGTCATAAACCAGGCAAAATAGACTCATGTTTTCTTTACCTCAATAGACTCAACTTTGTCTCTCCATCTAAGAAACTTCAGGATCCTATCAGTAGACATCTGCACATCTATACTGGTGTGTAAGGACTATGTGCACATATTGCATGTGTACATACAATTATGCATATCTACATACATGCATCATACAAAAGCAATAGCCTAGATCATTCAAATATTCAATTGGAAACTATATGCATTGCCAATAATGCATAAGTAATTGTTCTGAATGCCACAGATGTCTTTGAGGATACTTAGAACCAGTTTTTCACAGTCATCCATTTCAAAGATTACCCTAGGCCTGCTTTCATATAATAATCTCTCTCTTATTCTTTCTCTTCTTCCACACGTCTTCTCTATCCTACTCATTAGAATGTTCTGTATTCTCTGGAAGCACATTCATACAGTAACAGATGCTTCCCTTGAGATCCCTTAGTGAAAACTGTGGTGCCCTGCGTGTGGCTGGTGCATCACCAGGGGTTCTGAATGACAGGCTGCTGTCCAAGCTAGCAGTGCTGCCCAGGTGATGCTGCATGGAGCAGAAGCTTGCCTGCTGAACAGAACCTGGCACAACTTTTCTAAGGAGGTCTGTATTGCTGCAAGATGATGCCTATCATACTAAAATTGCTAAATCGTCCCTCTGAGAGTCGTTTTCCTGTAAGATTTATTTTTGTTTTGGTTTGTTTTTGTTATTGCTGGGGGGGGGGCGGTGGGAGAGAAATGAAGATGGAGGAATATATTTTGTAACAATATTCTGGGAACTCATTTTGCTATGCGTAAATTTAGGCATATATGTATATATATTTCCCCCAAAGGAAGTTTCAACATGTAATATGTTTATTTTATCTTTTGGCTTTAAAAAGTCCTCTGAGTTGACAAACAGACAAAAAATCTCATCAAAAGCTGCATGTATTGCATTTAATTCATCAGATTTCATGACATGCTTTGGGATAGGGAAATCATAATTAAAGCCTTAAGTGCTAGGAAAAACACTGAGTTTGTAGCTATAGAAAATAACAATTATTAATGATAGCCTTTTGGTGTTGGTCTTTTAAAGCTTATGACAAATTAAAATTTAAAAAATTTAAGTAAGTTAGTATTGGCTTTTTGTGGAAATAGTTTTGCTAATACCTATGGGTCCACCAAAAAGCCGTATTGGAAGAAGAGATGGTTCTTTCAATAAATCAATGACTAAACATAACCTACAGTGTTCATTTTGGGGGGGCAGGGGGAAGGATAAGACACAATTAAGAAAAGCAAAGGAGAAGAAAAGCATTCTTAGGTCAAATTTCTTTGTAAACTATATTAATGTATCCATAAAAAAACATATTTATGTCTCTCATTTTCATATAACTTGTTCAAAAAGAATGAAGTAATTTGCTTGAGTTGTTGTAGACAGGTCCATGCAACAGGTTCTTAAAGTCTCACAGAATGCCGGAGACTTTTCTATGTGTTCTCATATATGGAGAAACAGCATTGCCTGCACCTGTGTTAAATCTATAGGTATTTGTTCCCAAGACCAGTTAGGCTGTGTCAGCCAAATTAGAAAGATTGCCTTTTAAAAAAAAAAAAAAGGTGTCACTCAGGCAGTCCAGGAAAGGGAGAGAGGTAAAATGAGTTGTCAAGTTTAAGTGAAGGATCCTGCATGATCAAATTATCTTGTCTACTGTGTGCTCCATATTAGCAGCACCATTATCTGTCTTGTTAGCAATTTCTCAACAGCATCTTTGCATCGCCTAAATATATAAATGAATAAAAATCTATTAGGTATGCACAGCTTCAAAGAAAGTACTATGAGCAGTTTAAAAGGACATAAATACCATGATTTCTAAACTCAGCAATCAATTGACAAGACAAGCCCAGGGTGGGCTAAGAGTAGTGTTCTTTTTTTGAGTAGTGTTAGAGTCTGTAAACAAGTCAGGATGGCGCCTGGCATTTTGCCAGAGAAATGTTAGAGTCTGTAAACAAGTCTGGATGTGGCCTGGCAAAATGCCAGAGGGAGTGGTTTGTGAAGTAACACTAGCGAGCCATTAAGTGTGGAGATTCCTTATTGGTTGACTGCTGTATCTAGTTTATGTAAATTAAGATAAGCTGTGTGGAATGTATAAATACCTCTGTTGTCCTACAATAAAGGGCTTCCACTCCTGCTGTATCAATGTACAGAAGTTGTTCGTCACCCCCCAGTTATTTTGCTGCAGCCAGACTGCGGCAGAGTAGCAGAAATGGACATTTTTAGGCAGAAGGGGTAAGTTAATCCCTGAGAGTATGTAGTCTTATTATACAGTTTTAAATACTTCCACTAATTTATTTCTATTTGGCATTCCTCGTGTAGCCTGAGTCAAAAAAAACTTAGAATGATCTGTGGCTCCTCTCTTTATTTTCCCATCTACGTCTGATCCATAAATAAATTCTCTTGTCTCTAATTTCAGAATATATCCAGGATCTTGACACCAGAAATCCTGCTGCCACCTTAATCTGAACAATCATTCCTTCTTTCATTATTTCTGCCAAAATTCTTCTGACAAAATTCTTTCTGACAAAATTCTTCTGCTTTTGATTCAGCCAGCAACTAAAGTAATTTTAAAAAGTAAACCATATTATACCATTTTAATGACTTCCCATTTTCCCGTGCATGGTATGGTTTGTATATGAAGTATCCTTCAAAGACTTGTTTTGTTGAAGACTTGTTCTCCAATGCAACAATGTTCAGAGATGGGGCTTTTGGGGTATGATTGGATCATGAGGGCCCTGACCTCATCAGTGAATTAATCCCTTTGATGGGTTAATAATTTAAACAGACTATTGGGAGGTGATAGAAACTGGGAGGCAGGTAGAGGAAGTAAGTCACTGGGGATGTGCGTGGAAGAGTGTTTCTCGTGACTGGTCTCTTCCTCCCTGTCCCCTGTCTGTTTCCTGGTTACCATGAACTGGCAGCTTTCCTCTACCACACCTCTGCCATGAAGTTCTGCCTCACCTGACGCCCAAAACATTGTAGCCAGCTGATCATGGATGGAAACCTCTGAAACTGTGAACCAAAATAAATCTGTCCTGAATGGGAGAAAATCCTTTGCCATTTGCACCTCGGATAAAGAATTAATCTCCAGGATATATTTAAAAAATTTTTAAAAAACCTTAGCACCAAAAATAATAATAATAATAATAGTAATAGTAACAATAAGCCAATCAATAAATGGGAAAAGGAACTGAATAGGCACTTCACAGAATAAATATAATTAATCAACAAATATATGAAAAAAATGTTCAACATCTAGCAATTACAGAATTTTTTTTAAAGAGAGAGTGAGAGAGAGACAGGGGGAGAGAGAGAGAGAGAATTTTTAATATTTATTTTTTAGTTTTCGGCGGACACAACATCTTTGTATGTGGTGCTGAGGATCAAACCCGGGCCGCACACATGCCAGGCAAGCGCGCTACCGCTTGAGCCACATCCCCAGCCCCAACATCCCCAGCCCCAGAAATTAAAATTAAAACTACACTGAGATTTTATCTCACTCTAGTCAGAATGTCAATTATTAAGAATGTAAATAACAATAAAATGTTGGCAAGGTTGTGAGGGAAAACGTTCACTCATACATTGATGGTGGGACTGTAAATTGATGCAACTACTCCGGAAAGCAGTATAGAGATTCTTCAGACAACTTGGAATGGAACCATCATTTAACCCAGTTATCCCACTCTTCAATATATGCCCAAAGGACTAAAATCAACATACTGTAGTAATGCCTCCACATCAATGTTTATAGCAGCTCAATTTACAATAGCTAAACTATGGAACTAATCTAGATGCCCTTCAACAGATGCATGTATAAAGAAAATGTGGTATATATACACAATGGTATATTACTCAGACATAAAGAAGAATGAAATTATGGCATTTTCCAGTAAATTATGGAATTAGAGACTATCATACTGTGTGAAATAAGCTAATCTCAAAAAAACCAAAGGCTGAACGTCCTTTCTGATATGCAGATGCTAACACACAATAAGAGGGTTGGTAAACATAGATATACTTTAGATTAAACAAAGGGGAATGAAGGGAAGGGAGGGAGGATGGGAATAGGAAAGACAGTAGAATGAACTGGACATATCTTTCCTATGTTCATATATGAAAACATGAGCAGTGTAACTCCCTATCACGCACAACCACAAGAATGGGATGTTATACTCCATGTAAGTATACGATGTCAAAATACATTCTATTGTCAAGTATAACTTAAAGAAAAAACAAAATTTTTTAAATAAATGAAAATAAATCTGTCCTCTTTAAAGTTGGTCATTTCAGGTATATTGATCACAGAAACAAAAAGCTGACTAGCACAGAAAACAGCAGAAGTCAAAACCTTTTATAGTGCCCACAAGGCCCTCTACTCTGTGACTCTTTGTATCCTCTTGGGCCTCCTCTCTGCTCTCCCCAACTTGCTTACAATATCCTGCCATGCTGGCCACCATGATGGTCCACAAACCCTCCAGGAACATCCTGCCTTAGAGACTTTGTGTTCTCAGTTTCCTCTCTCTAGACAGTTCTTCATGCAGACACCTGCTTAGCTCACCCCCTCTCTTCATTCCAGTCATCCTTCAAGTCTTTCTCTGAGAGTCATATTATCTGCTCTACATTGCAAATGGTATACACCCTCCCATCTCTGCCATTCTGATTCTCTTTACTATTTCTATTTATTATTTTTCCTTAATATGCATGACTCTTCAAATATGTCATTTTTGCTTTTATATTTAATGCTTGTTTTCTGACTCCATCACAAAGAGGTACTCTCTTCTTGTCTTTTTTTTTTTTTTTTTTTTGAGACAGGATCTCATTAAGTTGCTTATAGCCTTGCTAATTTGCTGAGGCTGGCTTTGAACTTGTGATCCTCCTGCCTCAGCCTTCCATTTGTTGGGATTATAGGCATGCACCACTGTGCCTGGCTGATTCTAGTCTATTTTGCCCACCAAAGTATCCCAACAAATGTCGGCTAGGATTTGGCACTGAGCCACAGACATGGTGAATAATTGTTGAATATGTGAATGGCAAGGTTTTTATCTGTCTTTATTCACCTCAGTAACAGAGGAAAATAAAACACACTGGAAGCAAAGGACTTGGTATGGGATGAACATAATCAGTGTCTTACTTAGCCAGCTCAGATTACTGTAACCAATACCACAGACTGGGTGGCTTAAACAATAAACAATTTTTTCTCACAGATCTGAAGGATGGGAATTCAGATCAACATGCTGGCAGGTTTGGTATTGTTTTGCAGATGGATGAACTCATATGGGAAAATGGGTGCACACATCTCTTTGTCCCCTTAAAAAGAATATCCTGGCTGCACATAAATATTTATAGATACTGGCCACGATGGCACTTGGCTGTAATACCAGTTACTTGGGAGGCTAAGGGAAGAGGACCACAGGTTTGAGTGTAGACTGGCTAACTCATTGAACCCCATATTGATATAAAATTTTTTAAAAAAGGCTCTCTAGTTGGTGGTAGAGAACTTGCCTAGCATACACAGGCACTGGATTTAATCCCCAGTACCAAAAATAAATAAATAAGGATGACCAAGCTTCAGATTCAGAGATTTATATTTCATTAGTGTGTGGGGGACATAGTTTGATAATAATGTTCATCTCCTGAAGAATTATTGTTCTGTTATGTATGCTCAGGGTTGTGTTTTTCATAATAATCTGCTGAGTACAGAAATGCTACTCAAGGCCGGTGGTGCACGCCTATAATCCCAGCAGCTCAGGAGGCTGAGACAGAAGAATCTCAGAAAAAGTGAAATACTAAGCAACTCAGTGAGACCCAGTCTCTAAATAAAATACAAAATAGGGCTGGGGATGTGGCTCAGTGGTCGAGTGTCCCTGAGTCCAATCCCTGGTACCAAAAAAAAAAAAAAATAAAGAAAAGAAATGCTATTCAAGATAAGAAGATGTTTTATAGTAAATGGACACATAATATGAATGAACTGATCTTGTTTTCTTCTAGTATGACTTTTAGACTTTAATTTGAGGAAATCAAGTGGGACATCATTTCGTTTACAATTTCCCATCTTTACGTCATTACTCTAACTTGTGTTAGACAAGACTGCAAAGAAAAATGCACATCTACCAATTCAGGTATACTCCCTGTTGGATTCAGTGATCTTTGGAGCAAATTTTGCTCTTATTTCTTTTTGAATAATAGTAATTCTGATATATCCCAGGAAGATGACCATCTCAAGCTTACAAATTTGGATTCCACTGGAAAGCTCAAACACTTTCCTTAGAATGGAACTGCTCTGTGAATGGGGTGCATCAAGTCGGGATTTCAAAATAAACAGCATGCCCTACTGGAACCAGCCCTCACATGAGAACATGTAAGTTCCAACATTACTTTCCAGGCTGAATTTCAGCAGAAAATTTCAGACTATTACAGAGACTGAAATAAAGATAAATCCTCAAAGAGGCAAAAAAAAAAAAATCCAGATTATTTCTTCTCAAGCTGTCCCATGACCTCTAATGCAAACGTTTTCTTCTGTGCCCCAGCTATTACCTTTGTCAACAAAGGAAATTTCCAAATAAGAGCTATGTGAGCCTCAAACATTTCTGCCATGTCCTAATTTTCCCCAGGGAAATTAGTCCTAATAAAATAGTGTTGATTACATTACTAAATGGGATCATTCAAAGCATCATTTTTTTGCTAATGATAATCTGCTCTAGTTTAGATGACCATTCATAGTCATAAAAGGGCTGGCATGTGTATATTTTAAATTCTTAAAGAAAAAAAAATGAGCTGGAACTTTTTCTCTAAACATCCTGAGGAAAGAGACAATGTTTTATTCATTTGATATTCACATTCACCCTCCCAGTCTAGCATGCCATGTGGAAAGTACTGACTGAATGCTGAATTAAATTCCTCCCATTCATCCTATTTCTACATTCACGACATTTGTTTCTCTCATGTTCCTGTTTTTCTCATTGGAGATACAGAGAATAAATATAACTTTTGAACATGAAAAATCTTTAGACATTTCATGACAGCTATTTTGTTTCCATCCTCCCAGTCTTCCTAACTCCAGACTAAACATTTCCAATTCCTTTAAATGTTTTCACATCTTAGGGCATCAGCCACCTTAACACCCTCTCCACTTGGTCTTAGATCAGAGATTTTGAAGCTGAAGTCCATTGACACGTAGGGAATTTATAGACAGGTTCAAGGAAAGTGGCAAAACTTCTGAAAGTGTATGTAATGTTTTGTGTGCATGTAATCAAACACATTTCACTGAAGAATTATCAATGGCTCCATTGACATTTCCCAGTGGGAGATCACCTGTGATCGCTCAAAGAGATGGAAACGTTATTCAGTCTCCTATTGTTGATTGTAAAACGTGATCCCCAACTTGTACAACCTTAAGCTTGCACAAATAATCTGATATTTTCCTTGATGGAAACACTATTTTTCTATTAGTTACAAATCAAGCTTCCAGGTACCTCTGTCATGTGATATTCTGCGTTCAGATTAAATTTATTTGCAAATAAAACCACTAAGTCTTTTATCACCACAAACATAAAGGCTCCTGCATAGACACATGCACACTCACATACCCCCTCACACACATTTATTATCAAGCTGGTTTCATCTGCTACTTTTATATATATATTTAGTTTGTAATCTATATTTTACATTAATACCTGTCAAATTTCATCCTGTTGACTTGAGCCCTTCATAATCATAGACATTTTCATGCATCTTGCTTCTTATGCTAATCAACTTTTCCAGTTTCCAGTCATTTATAAATTTGATAACTGTGACTTTTCTCTCATCTTTCTAAGTTGTTGATAAAGTCTTGATAGCTCTGTATCAGCCTTAAGAGACCAGCCTTCAAGGTGCTGTGAATTCATTAATCCACAAGATCTTTGGGGGCTTCTAAGTGTATATATCATATAATGCAAATCTCTCCAATATTCTAGAAGCGTTATCATGAAAGGCTTTTGGTAATGCCTAAATGAAATTAGGGCTTCTTATATCAACAACATAAAATGTGCTTATCCTTTCACCTCAGAAGGTAAGTTTAGTTTGGAAAAAACTATACTTAGTACACTAGAGTCAGTTAGCATCAAGATACTGGCTTTTCCTTTCCTAAATTTTGTTTGCTAATTCGAGAACATTGGCATATTGAGATAATCATTGAAAAAAGAGCATTAATGCAAGATAACACATTAATTCATAATAAATACATGACTAAAAGTATAAATAACTACTATGTACTATATATTTCAAAAAACAAAAAGAAAAGACTTTGAATGATTTTACTATAGGGATATGACAAATGATTGATGAGATATGATTTAAATGTTTCACAATATATATGTGTATCAAAACTTTACTTGGCATGCATTAATAAGTATACTTTTATGTTTTATGTATTAGTTAAAAACCAAATTTTGAATAAAGTAAGCATTCTCTAATAATCTTAAAGTCTATGAATTTTTAATGTTTAAAATAGATTATTTGTAAATTCATTTTTAAAGCAATGAATTTGCTCTGTGATACACAAACATGCAGCTTAAGAAGAAAGGGAAAAATTTAGCCACCTTGGGTACAATAATATTTATTAAACTTTAAGCATGATCATAAATAATATCCAGATGTCTTATTAATTTTAAGAAGATACAATTTATAATATGATTTCTCATGTGAACAACTTTAATATATATATTAAATATACATGTATATATATATGCATATCTACATATATATACACATATATATTTACACACACACTTTTATATTTATATTTTGGAGGGAATGGCTCAAATGAAGTAAGAGCAAATAAACAATTCAATATATAAGAGAAAATATGTGGCAAACAGAATGCTTGCAATTGAAAATGAAAGTTATGAATTTCAAAATCAATATTTTACCTTGAGAATACATATTGCCATTTTAGAAACAGAAAAACACACAAAAACCAAAATTTTAAGAAAGAAAGTTAACATTTTAGAATGTTTTATTCTATCATACTTTTAAAGGTTTATAAAATGTATTTTTGTTTGTTTGTTTGTTGTGGTGCTAGGAATTGAAACCAGGAATTTGTGTATGCAAGGCAAGCACTCTATCAACTGAGCTATATCCCCAGCCCATTAAAATGTATTTATAATCAAAGCACATTTAATTACTGTAGAAAAGAAAATGTGAACTACCTTGGTGCTGCATAGTATATAATTTTATTTGCTGAGATAGTAACCACAGATCAGAGTGAAAGGATTGCCATCTGGTTCATAAGTGAAAATCTGAATGTTTTTATATAATGTAAAATAAACTATGATAAGCTAATTTCATAGAATAATGTGTCACATATTTGTAGTTTGAAAAATTACTAGAACTACTGGAAAAGTCAAGAATATGTCTTCAAATCAAATGACATACAAAATCTATTGGACACAAGTAATTTGGGGGTTGGGGTTGTAGCTCAGTGGCAGAACACTTGCCTAGCATGTGTGAGGCCCTAGGTTCAATCCCTAGCACCACATAAAACTAAATAAACAAAATAAAAGTATCACATACATCTACAACTAAAAATATTTTTAAAAAGTAACTTTTGAACCTGAAATTGTTAAGTTCCTTGAAGATATCAAGTCAAATAACACCTAAGAGGCATCCTCGAATCACATTCATCATGACTGCCTGCGTGTATGATCCCAAAGACTTGTGACCTTCTACCTGAAAAAGGGCTGAAATATTTGTTAACATATCTCTCTTTTGTTCACAGCTGCCAGAGGTGACTTGTGTGTTGTTGGATCCTGCCACTCTATTTAGCGGGGAAGGAAAGTGGCTCCTTGTGTTTTTTAAATTCTGAGCTCAATGGTTTATTTATTCATAATTGAAATATTGAGAACAATGAGAAAACATATAATCCTACTGCATAAGAATAGGAATTTTCCAGTTGAGTATCACCACTGTCTCTTCTTTGGAGATGAGAAGTAGCAAAAAAAATTATTGGTGACATGCTTGAATAAAGAGAGAGAGAGAGAGAGAGAGTGTGTGTGTGTGTGTGTGTGTGTGTGTCTTAAATGGCAACATGGTATCAGGTCATCCTCTTGCTCTGGGAGAGCTCTGCTGCTTTTCTTCTTATTTAAACAAATTCTACTCCTTTCACCCTCAAAAATAAATAAACAAACTGTGGGGACATATTATTACCACTAATATGCTCATGTAAATAATCTATGATCTCCCTATAAGAATATTACTTAGAAAGGAGGAATGAACTATTGTTATGTTCAACAGCATGAATAAATATCTCATTAATATAATAAAGATGAAAGCCAGGTACGGTGGCACAGACCTGTCATCCCAGTGGCTCAGGAGGTTGAAGCAGGAGGATCACTAGTTCAAAGCCACCCTCAGCAACTTAGCAAGGTACTAAACAACTCAGTGAGAACTTGTCTTTAAATAAAATATTTTTAAAAAGTGTTGGAGGTATGGCTCAGTGGTTAAGCACCCTGGATCAATCTCTAGTACCACGAAAAAAAAAAAAAAGATGAGACAAGAGTCCCCAATCGATTCTGCCTCAGGTACCTGGGCTTTAAGTTTTTTGAAGTCATTGTTTTTAAATGATTGAGAAAACCAACTAAGAATTGAGAAAGTCTAAAGTGTATCTTACATAATAATAATAAACAGACAATTAGTGGAAACACATGTATTATATAAGTATAATTTTTAAGATTGGTATTTATATTTTAACTTTATATTGAATAATTACTTTGGTTAGGTGTAGAATTCTCTATACAATTAGGAGGAGAAAATGAACCAAGAAAGCAAGGAGATTCAAATATCTGCTGAAGACTCCTGTAATCTACAATATATTTCTCTCTTCCACCCAATCACTTTTAGCTTTTACACAGAGAGAAAGAATATATAGAAAGAAGACAAGATCCAAGTAAATGCTGACATTGTTGAAAGACCATGCCGACATTTTGATAAGCAATGTCATTCTTGGCTTTTTGGTTTTACTTTCCCAGAATGTGGAATCACTTTTCTTTCCTTTTGAAATTTATGTTTCTAAGATACTGCGTCTTTCCTGAAATTAAAAATAAATAAATAAAAATTTTTAAAAATTGTAAGCTATTATTTTCATATGCTACATGCATATATATTGGTACTTTTGGTAAACATACTTTTGGTAATGTTTATCTCCTTCAAACAACATAGAATTATATTATGTGATATATCAATCATGCTCACATCAAAATGGCACCTCCACCTGGAAAAGTACATAACACCTTTCTAAAAATAAGTGCCTAAGAAGTTTATTTCCTCTAACATTTAAAATCTTGTGGTTATGTACTCAATCTTGAATTTTCTTGTTCTTGACATTTTTTGAGACAGGGTCTCGCTAAATTGTACAGGGTCTTGCTAAGTTGCTGAGGCTGACTTTGAAATTGGGATCTTCCTGCCTCAGCCTCCTGAGTCACTGGGATGACAGGCATGCACCACCAGGCCCGGCTGTGATGATCACTTTTGAAGTGTTTCATTGATTCATTACACCAAAAGATGCACTAGTAAACTGGATTCTGAACCATCTTTGTCAAGTGTAATGATTAGTTGGAAATTATTTCAGCATAAATGAAAGAAATTTTATGTTAAGTATTAAGAATTATTTTCAAATATTATACTTCAAGTAGAACTAATAGTATGCATAAAAGTTATACAGTAGTCCTATAGAATAAATTATTTAGATTCTCTTAAATTATTTTTCTATATCTCCCTTTACTGATCTTCTTCACTTTTCAACTTTGCATCAAAGGGAAAATTTGAAAACATATAAGCAATATATCAGTCTTAATAAAGCTAGCTCCTGAGTTAACAACATCTTCAGACTAAAACATTCTACATATTTATACAGAGGCAGGAATAGACGGTGAAAGCTTTTTCTGTGCTTTTTCTGAAAATTTTAATACAAGTTCTTTCAGTTTACTTTGGAAAGAGATATAAGGATTAAGGAGGGTTGAGTAAATCTCTTGTTCTGAGTAAAGTTAAGTGAGTACTGTTTTTTGTTTTCAATTTTATATTTGAAAATTTTTTCACCATGCCAGTCTCATTAAAGAGCCATCTTTTCCTCATATCTCTTTAGATAACTTCTGAAACCAAAGAAGATAACGGAATAAATATTTTTGTCTCTAAAATAATTTGTCTTCAAATGTTAATTATAAAGTTTTGAAAACAATATGTGAGAGTGATTTGTTACTAAATTTTAGTTATACCTTTTGTGAGAATAGTTTTCCCACTCTAATTTACTGAAAACAGATTTTTCTATGACAGTTAATTTTGTTTTGTTAAGCCTTTGTTTTTTCTTTCATCAAGTCTAACCACTTCATCTTAAAAACTGTTTCTGTGAGAAAACGTTTTCCATTTCTCTAGAAAACAATTTATGAACAAATGTTTGCCTCAAACCTGGTATTATGTGGAGAACTTATTATATTGAAAATGTCTGTCATTGGGTGACATGGTGGTGTCATTATTAACAGTAATAACAAGTTCTGGGCACCAATTTCCATTGCCAGTAGGCTTAATTATAGATGTTAAAAGGCACCATAGAAATAATCCATTCTAATAATACAAGCACTCAAAAAACAGATCTCTAGGTCCATTTTCCTTTAAAAACAGCAGCAAAAATAACCACACTGAAACAAGTATATAAATTTGTAATAGCTGTATTTTACAATTTAATGGGGATGGGGGATTGGAAGATAAACACCTGCTCAGCCCAATCCCTGGGGGCCCCTGAGGCATCTACATCGAAGTTTTAATTTGAAAATGTCAGATCTAGTCCACCCATTTAAAGACATGAAACAGATTTAGAAAGGTAAAAATAACTTGGAAAAGCCAATCCAGAATTCAGTGTATTTAAATAAAGTTGGGGGTCTCTTCTTGCTACTGAAATCAAATATCAGCACTGCTGCCCCATGACCAACAATTTAGGATATAGGTTGGTGAAAAATCAAAAATTGGTCTTTTCACTTCAAAGTTCTATCATAGGTTATAAATTTAGAAACATATTTGTGGGATATGAAGGACTTTTAGGAGGAGGAATAGGAGGTACAGTGAACCAGAAGGCTATATGTACTGCGTGGAGTCTTCATCATCCAGAGGTGAGTCTCTTTTCTTCTGTGGCTGGAACATTGCAAGGGACTTGAACCTTCTGAAGTGAGTTGGTTAACTAAAACTTAAGGAAGGGCTTCTTTTCAGAAAAAAAAGAATTAGGGAGGGTCAGAAGGCAGGAGGGGTGGCAAAAGCAAAGGACAGTTCACAAGAGCTGCTATTACAATCCCCTGTATCATTAAACTAACTTGCCTTAGGTGATACAGTATGTAGTCATACAATTAATCTCTAGTGTGGCACATTTACATGTAATGTATGAGCCCTGTTCCTGCAAAATCAGAGAGATTTTAGTTTGTAAAACTATCTGACCACGCTAAAAATATTAAAGAAACCCAGTTGTGGGCTGGGGTTGTAGCTCAGTGGTTGAGCACTTGCCTTGCATGTGTGAGGCACTGAGTTCTATCCTCAGCACCACATTAAAAAAATTAATAAATCAAAGATTAAAGAAGAAGAAGAAGAAGAAGAAGCAGCAGCAGCACAATTGCAGGTTTACATAGCTTTTGTTAGCTTTCCCATTTAAAAAAAAAATTTAAAAACCTCTCTTCACTAAGCCCATATAAGACCCAAAAGAAAACAAAAGTAGCTATTCTCTTTTCCAACAAAGTGACCCCAAAATAAAATTAGTTAACAAAGACAAAGAAGGTCCCTACATATTGGTAAAGAAAAAAATTAAGCACGAATATATGATGGTGAATATTTATGGACCAAACATTCATGTACCTAACTACATAGAGCAAATACTACTTGACATAAAGTCTCAAAGGAGCCCCTAGATGATAATACTGGGCGATTTCTATACACATCTCTTACTAAGAGATAGATTATCCAGATGTAAAATCAACACAGACACTGTAATTTATATTGTAAATCAACTAGACTTAACAGACATTTTAACAACAGTTGAATACACTTTTTCCATCAGTTGGTCATGAATATTTCTCCAAAATGGATCATGTTTCGTGCCACAAGGGAAGTCTCAGCAGATACAAAATGTTGAAATAATTCCTTGCATTTTATCAGAACATACTGGAATTAAATTAATGACCAATAGCATAAAAAATTACAGAAACTATAAACACAAATGGAAATTGAAAAATACACTTTTGAATGATGAATAGATTATTAAAAAAATCAGGGAAGAAATTTAAAATTTTTGCGAATCAAGAAAAGAAATGCAATGTACCAGAATCATGTGATATAGCAAAGGCAGTTCTAAAGGGAAAGTTTGTAGCTATGAATGCTTACATTAAAAAAAAATTGGAAAGATCCAAAAAAAAATAACAATGAAGCATCTCAAGGTCTTAGGAAAACAAGAATAAACTGTTCTAACAATGAATACAAGGAGAGAAATAATAAAGATCAGAGCTAAAATGAATGAAATAGAGAATGAGAGAACAATTAAAAGGATCAATGATAAAAAAAAGTTGATTCTTTGAAAAAATAAATAATATGGATAAACCTTTAGATAAACCAAAAGAAAAAAACATGAAGACTCAAATGAATAAAATTAATAATGAGAAAGGAGATATTACAACAGATACCACTGAAATGCAGAGGATCATTAGGGATTATTTTGAAAACTTATATTTCAACAAATTGGAAATGAAAACATTTTTAAAGGAAAAATGACTTAAATATTTGTCATTTTAACAATATTTAACTTGTGTGCATAAAAATATATGCACATGACATAAAGTGATATCTTCATATCTTCAAGATAATCTGCAAAATCAAAAAGTAAAATTAAAATTTAAAGAATAATTTTTACCTTATTAAAGAAGCATAGCAAGAACATTTGAGTTGAGATGTTAACAGCATAACTTTTTGTGTAGATTTAATGACTTTTTGTTTTTCTGAGTTTTTAAACTCATCGGTTGGTTAATATAGATTAATATTCACTCAATGGAAATTTTAATTCACATATAAAATATATACCTCTTCATTTCTGCTCATACTTCAGTGATTAAAATATCATACTATTTCTGTATAGCACCAAATGAACTTGTGGTCCAAGAGCAAATGGGACAAGATGAGGAAGCTATCATCTGTGAAAAGTGCTCAAACTCATTTTCTCTAGGTTTTCATTGTGATTGAGAACATAAAAATGAAAAAAAAAATGTAGAAAACTTATAAAATTCAAAGAATACATCTTATTACCTCCAGGGTTTGACACACTCCAGTTGGAACTTGCTCAAATCTTAATTAAATCTGTCTAATTTTAATGTCTTTGCTATGATTCTAATTTACAGCCAATAAACTGCACCCATAGAAGTGGTACATTTCAATGAATTTAGACAGATGCACATACCTGAGAACCACAGACACAATTAAGGTGCAAACATTTCTACTAGCTCCACAGGTTTCCTTGTGCATCACTGAGGTCCATCGCTCCCTGTACCCAATGTCCCAGACAATTGCTGACCTGCTTTTTACCACTATATCAGTTTGACTGTCCACTTAGAATCTCATGTAAATAGAATCATTCAATGATTTGAATGTATCTGCCTTCTTTCATCAAGAACAAGACTTTGAGATTCATCTAGGTTGTGTGTATCACTAGTTGGTTACTTTCACTGGGCTGCGTGGTTTGAATTGCTGTGATTATATCTAATAACATCAGAACATAAGATTCTCTACTTTTGAAATTCTTTAAGAATCTTTATTTTTGATGGCCCTTTCATTGGCAGATGACTAGAAGAAACAGGATTCTCAAGCTGTTAAAAATGGCCATGAGTTGCTGTGTTATAGACAAAGGTACAAAGAAAACCTTCATTTTAATCTTGCTAAGTCACCAGATGGCATTGAGGACTTTTCCCAGTATCTGTCTTTAAGGAAGCATTTCCCTTTTGATATTGTTTCTTACCCAGAACTTAATACTAGGATCAGAATGGTAAGCCCGTTTCTTCTCAGTTTGGTAAAGGAAAAAAAGAAATGAACCTGTCATAAGAAATGTATTTTTTAATTGTTATTGTAGGTTGGTTGAGGTCTTCAGTGATGACATGACCATGAAATTGGAAACTGCGCAAAGTGCACTTCATGATAGATAAAAAAGATATGATTTTTCATTATCTTTAAAATTTTTGTCAAAACATTCCAAGTTCTCTTATCATCAGTTATAAATAGGGAAGACAATAAAAAAACAGTAAAACTAATATTTACTTTGCATATTGTGTCTTAGTCCATTGTGCTGCTATAACAAAATACCAAATACTGGGTAATTTATAAACAAAAGAAATTTATTCTTAACAGTTCTGGAAACTTGGGAAGTCTAAGATCAAGGTACCTGCATGTTCAGTGTGCAGTGAAGACAACTCTCTCTGCTGCTAAAATGGTGCCTGGTTGCTGCATCTTCACATAGTAGAAGACCAAAGAGTAAAATGAACAAAACTGTGAGTGGCCTATTTATAAGGACCTTATTCCCATTCACTGGGGAGGATCCCTCATGATTTTATCACCTCCCAATGCCCTACTCTTCATACTGTTGCTTTGAGGAGTATGTTTCAACATGGACTTTGGAGAGCATTCAAACATTCAAACCACAGCATTCTGTCATTTGCAGTATTCAAACCACTGAGAATTAATGTATTTTTTTTCTTGGCAAAACCATTATCAGGGGTGGTTTGAACAGTGTGTCCCTTGTTCTTCTCATCATATAAATAACCATATTGAGCAATTACTTTTTCTATGCCTTAGTAAATTGTCACACTGTTTGCTAAGTTTAGATAGTCTTCCAAAATTTCAGTCTTGTTTCTTAATAAATGTTGTAAAATGTCATCAAGAGTTCATTTTATATGGAATATTTCCCTCACACCATATCTTCTGGGTCATGTTCATCTATATTTTTTTCACAATCACCTTTCCCATCTATTTCAATAAACTTGAGTTGATTAAGTTCTTCTGCCTGCATATATGTAGTCTTTTGAATAAAACCAGTGATTACATTCGTAAGGCCATCCATTTCTTTATAAGTCCATTGTATATAATTCAAATTTCACTTTTAGTTTCTTTGCTGCTTTTCCAACTTTGTTGGGTAATTTTCTTTCAGAGGTCTATTTTTGTACAATGTTCTATGGTGTATCCCTGGGAAACAAGGAGACAACACTTCTACATGCTTTGACGTCAGCGTAGGAACTAAATAACAAATGGGCAATGACTACCCATGAACAGACCTGGAAAAAAGTGACAGCATTGTTCATTGATCATAATGAGCATCTGTTATTTTTGCAATGATTTGTGGACCAAAGGATCATAGTAAAATTTGTGCTTTATACAATTTTCTTAAAATTAATAAACGGTGGTAGCTAAAGTTTGAGCTGTTTTTCTGGGGACTGGTATTATCTAACCATATCATGGTAACTAAACTTGATACATACTGGAACTGTGCTTAAAAATAATGTGTGTGTGAGTATGTGTATAAAATTTTCCTGCAGTTATGTAATAATAAAAATTAAGTCTTCAAATCTCTGTGCATTTGGTAAACAAGTCAGTACAAGATAACTGCTTCATGTAAAATATGTATCTAAGATATACTAAGGTAAATATTTATTAGTTGAGTTAGTTTGCATTTTTTTTACCTTAAGATTAAATATGTAGTCCTCGACATATTATTGGTATATATATTTGAGATAACTTAAAATTGAAGTTGTCCTATATGGATTTAATTAAAAATTCCATAAAGTCAAGCTTAATAAAATAAACCAAGTAACAAAATTCAGAATAAAACACTTCTTTGTAATTAAGCTAATTCACAGCCAGGCTCATAATAGTGCATGCTCTATTAATTTTTTTAAATTTTATTGGTACATTATAATTATAATACAAGTAGCATTTCTTGTTACCTATTGGTACATGCACACAATATAATTTTATGCAGCCCATTTTGACACCCCTCTACCTTGGAATAGCCACAGAAAAATGATGAAGCCTTGGAGTCCATGAAACGGGAGAAGTATGTGCTGGTCTGCTAGGAGGCGCAATGACCAACCACATTTACTTTATTAAAAACATGGGTTAGTTTTAATTTTCACTCAGTATAAATCTATTTTCTTTAATTTTTCCAAAAAAGGCACCAGTAGAATCTATATTTTGTAATATTTTCCAGGTATTGAACTAAAAGTGAAATATTTCCACTTAAAAATTTTCTGGATTAAAAAAAAAACTTTCCAAAGGAAAATGAAATTTTTGCATGGATTTAATCCCAGAATTCTTAATTTCATAAGAATAGCAACAAGTTAATAAATATCCAAAGTGTTCATCTTAGGTAACAGAATTCTATATATTCTGAACAAGTAAAACTCCTTTAGTTCTCAATATGGTTTAGGAAGCATTGATTTTTCTCTCCCTCTTTTTTTTTATTGGTTGTTCAAAACATTACAAAGCTCATGATATATTTATTTATAGATTGAATTTTATACCATAGAACTCTATAAAATCTGATGATGATGAACTACTGTTTTGACAAGATTTTTTACTTTCAATTCAAAATCCATATCTAAGGAGTCCCTTCATGACAGCTTTATACCACTTTATTATAGAGTTTTCTTGGAAGTATTCAAGAACAGGAAAATTGAGAATTCAACAATAACCAGAACAAACCTTTCATTCTGAAATTTAGGAATTACATATCTTCCCCACTTCTGATCCTCTGGTCAGTAATAATCCATGACAAGATCTTTTAAACTTCTAATTGTGTACCAAAAGGTAAAAATATGAAGTCCCATCTTTTAAAATTAGAATCATTTTTAATTTCATTGCATATTAGAGTACAAAATTATTTACAGCATTGGCTTTCAGTTCTTTGCATGTGGTTCACTTCCTGATATCTGAATTCTAGTGCATAAAATATAGAAATAGTTTAGTTCTGTTTAAAATTGAAACTACATGAAAAAGGAAGGTACAAACCCTCAATACTGTTGAGCTACAATTAGTAAAGTTAAATGTATTTAAAAACAGATTCCAAACATTACTATTTTAAATGGATACAATTCTGATTCACAAGGAATCAGTGGAAAGTGAATAGTTTCTTCATATTTAATCTTAGCAGTCCTTAATTAAAGGTGATACATATATAGATCATAAAAAGATTGTCCTTAACTAGCAAAGTCTTCATCCTTGAGATGCCTTTTGTTCTGTATTCTATTTTCCAATGCTTCAGATACATTTTGGCCTACTGCTACATTTAACCTTTATTCTGCAACCTTTATACTCAGAAAAATGAGATATTATATCTCATCTGATTCAAATGCATGATGTGTCAAGGTCATTGTACTGTCATGTGTAACTAAAACAAAAAAATTCAAGAGAACAAATTTTAAAGAAATGAAACGTCTTAGGCACAATTTAAGTAATTTTTTTCTCATTAGAACCATAATTGGTTTTTATAAATCTGTTTGCTCTCTATATATTAAACAAAACTTACCATTTAAAAAAAGAGATAGCCTGATTTCAAATTGATATTAATAATTTTTTAAGCCTTCAGTATGAATTAAAAGTTTTCTTTACTTGCTCTCAGTGCATCTTCTGTGTTAGCACAGTTACAAAGTTAGAAAATCTCTTGGGGGAAGAAGAATCTAAAATAGGTAACACTTTGCCTTTAGAACGTTGAGTTAGATGAGATAATTAGTATCATCATTAAGCACGTGAACTCCACAACCTAAATGCATGGATCTCAATTCCAGCTCCACCATGTAGTTATCTGTGAGCACATGGACAGTTATTTACCCTGCTGATGCTTGAATCTTTTCATTTGCAAATTATAGGTGATATAAGTATCTACACATGGCATGTATAGAGTTGATGAGAAACTGTTCCTCATAGATCATGCTTAATTCATGATGGTTATTATGCTTATGAAACATTTTACACTTGTGTTTCATTTTAAATTTTTCAGATAATTCAAGATTGTAGGTTTTCTCACTTTTGAACAAAACTGATTTTAAAACATGCATTTGACAACAAATATAGCTCCTCCCAGAGTTTGAAATTTTATCTAATCAATATGGATATGGTTGGAAAGAACTTAACAAAACATTAGAAAACTTCTTCCAATACTTGGAGGACACTGGTTTTCTATACATACATTACCTCCATGTAACTCTTCTACCAAAGATAGAAGTTGTTTTAGGAATATCTTCATATTTCCTCTGAAATGGAGTCTCAAGAAAGATTGCTCTCAATTTCAAATAATTACTTCATATTAGTCAATTTAAGTTCTCTGAAAGAATATAGAAAGAACTCTTATAAAAATAAGTAGTTCTAAAGTAGGATAGAAGAAATAAGGATAGGTAGAGAGGATGCTAATAGGGTAGGAAAAAAAAAGAATGTAAATCTACGAAGTCCTGAACACCCTCACCTTTATTCCCCAAGCCTAAATTCTTCAAAAGCTCATGAATCTTAGAGCATTGCCCATCTAGTTAATTAATGCCTACACACATTGCTAACTTACACATCATATTTTCTTTACACGTAATAAAGCCAAGGGAAAATACAGTTAGAGACTTGTGGTATAAGGTATATTTTAAACATTATCTATTGACTGGATGGTATCAAATTAGAGATTATGAACAGAACTAGAGCACTATGACCCACCCTGTGTGCAGGAGTGAGAGAATCCTGCTTGCCAGGCTGACATCACTCCTATAGTTCTCAGGTTGACTTTTTAAGAAGTTTCCCTTAAAAGACGAGCCTAAGATTCCAAAGGGGCATTTCACACTCAAGTGCCCAAACCTCTCCTTTGAATGTGCAACCTGCTCTATTGCTTGCTTTCCTGAAAATAATCTTTGCTTGTACCTCTTTTAATGTATCCTGAAATTCCTTTCTGAGACAAAAGTTATGAACCCACAAGGGCTGCTTTGAGGTCTCCATCTCTCTCCTGGGGAACCTCCTCACACTCCTATCCGGAAACCTTTCTGTAGTGAGCCAGTCAGGGGGTGAACTGAAGCACCAATCTTGGCAAGTTCAGCCAAACTTCTTTTTCTACTTTGTGCTTTGACTTTGGTTTACAATGTGTAAGCTTCTGTACTTTAATTACAGGGAAAACTTGAAGGCTTTTGGCTGCCTCTGTTTTTCTCTTTGGCTCTCCTTGCTCTTATACTGACATAATTTTCTTATTCAAGGTTGGGCTTGGAAGTTTATTGTTTTAGTCGGTCCTAGCCAGAAAGTACCACCTGTGAAGGCAAGTACCTGACAAGGCCCATTGAAGTCCCCTTATCCATCTTAGGGAAATCTCCTTGGACCCCTGCTCAGTTATATTTGTACTAACTGGAACATTTTTTTTTATATTGAGAAATACTTCACCATTTCACCCAATAATCCTAAATCACTATGTAGAAAGCAGTGTTCTTAAGTAGAAGACAACATGGGACATAAGGACCAGCCACTTCAAGTAACTATCAGTTTTTTCTCCCAAAACTGAAGCCATAAAGGTTTATACCCGTTTCCCACTCCATCATGTTGGTTATATATGGCTGCCTCCTCTCCTCACATTCATATTGGTAAAAAGAAGAATCATATCAGATAAAGATAAAACAGAAAGTCATTTAAAGATAAAACTGAGGAATTTTTTATGGTAAAGACAATGTTGTTTTTGGTATATTTGCAAAAGTGAGCTTTAATTTTAGATCACTCTTCATTTGATATTTAGAGTGAGAACAGTTAGAACACAATAATGAGAATTAGTCACCGTGTGTTTTTTGCTTAAACATGTGTTTTTCCCAAACAACCCTTGTGATGTCACTCTCAACTGAGTAATTAAAGTCACAGAAGTTGATCTCTCCTCTGGGTTGTAAAATGGGTAAAATGGACTAAATACATGATTTCCAATAAAACATCAATCTATTAAATATTATATACTTTATTCAGCTTCTAGTGTAATAAAAACTTTATCAGGCTTTAAGAAATTAAAGAATGAATGAAACATGTAACTCTCAGGTTAATATTCTGGACATACAGTCTCACTCAAAATAAGAAATTGTAATGTGTGCTATTGAGATTGATGCTTAGGTGGTAGTTTTGTTTTTTTTATAGATCACCTGTGATGATTAGTGCCACCTATCTGACTCCCAGCAGAGGTGTTACCCTGCAGTCATCTGAGAGTAAACTTTGCTTCACTTTGATTTGTCCAGACATGCTCTAAAGTTGATCAATGAAGCATTTCTTGTTTCGTTTGATGACCTCCATATTTTTCTCACCTACTTGATCATACTTACTGCAAAGCTTTTAATTCTCCTTACTTTCCAGCAATACTTTACATAAAGTAATAAGATACATATGTAACCTTATAAAATACAATGTGTATAAAAATTGCCTTTTGTTTTGATATGATAATAAGCACAGAAACTGAGGTCATGCTAGTGGGTCGATAAATGATGTGGAGCATGTGGAATGAACAGACAAGAAATTTTTCAAATAACTTCTTTGGATATTCCTATATTATTATTAAGCCAACTCTGAGGCAATTCTGCTTTGCAAATCTTACAGGATATTCAAACAGAGCTTTTTTTTAGATGATTAAAATAAAGAAGAATAAAATAATTTCATTTTGTGAACATGGAAAAGGCTCAAGAAGACTCCTTTTGACTTTCAAAAATCTTTAATAGTTAGTTAGGGCACAATAGTTGTTCTAATGCTAGTATTATATAGAAAGTAGTCTGTGGTCCATGTAGTCAAAAGGCTAGAACTAAAAGCATGTTCGATGCAAATTGATGAAAATGAGGTTTATACAAGTCCATTTTTTTTTCCTGTCTTCTGTCTTTGTCTCTTAAAATTCTCAATTTTCATCCTATAAGTACCTGTAGTTTTAAAAAAAGTGGTATGCAATCCTTGATGTTGAATAGAGTGATTCCAATAAATACTGACTAAAATTAGGCTTTGGTCCATTTGCCTCTTTTCACATGGAGATTGGAAGGAAAAAGAAAACATCCTTATTCCAATTCTCCACTACAAGAAAGTCAAAACTGAGAGGAAGCCATCACATAAATGTGTTTTTTTTTGTTTGGTTTTTTGGTTCTAGGGATTGAACCCAGTGACACTTACGCACTGAGCCACATTCCCAGCTCTTTTTATTTCCTATTTTGAGACAGGATCTCACTAAGTTGCTCAGGGCCTTGCTAAATTGCTTAGATCGGCTTTGAACTTGTCTTCTCCTGCTGCAACCACCTAAGCTGCTGGGATTACAGGAGTGTGCCGCTGCACCTGGCTAAATGCTGTTATTCTTAAGAAAGTGTGGATGTCCATTGATATCTGCTTTCAAATTCAGTCCTAAAGGAAATTACTAGTTTCTCCCAGAGGTTGGTTGTCTCATGCCCTGTCATAAAAGCAATACTTTTGTTTGGTTTTCAAGAATTTTAATTACTTTCCCTTTTCCTTTTATAAAGAAAAGATTAATTGCTGTGTAACTTTTCGGTATACTTTCATTATAAGTATAGATGAGAATGTAACTAAGGAAACGCCTTCCTGAAATTTGGTTTTTGGTTGGTATTATTTCAGTGCTTAATAATATATATCTTTATAGTAGAAGAAAGAGGAAAATTCCAAGTCAGTCCAAACCCAAACTTATAATTTCTTGGATGAGTTTATTTGAATAGTAGTATCAGTTGTAGTGTCTTCTGGTCTATCTATCTATCTATCTTTTATCTTTTCTTTCCCTTAGTCTAGCTAGTAGTTTGTCAGTTTTGTTTATCTTTTCTAAAAAACAACTTTCAGTTTCACTTATATTTTATTGTTTTTATAATCTCTATTTAATTTAGGTCTGCACTGATCTTGCTTTTTCCTTCATTCTACTGTTGTTGGACTTTGTTCTTCTTTGTGAAGTTAGGTTTCAGCTTGCCCTTTTCTTCCTCCTCCTCTTCCTCCTCCTTCTCCTCCTCCTCCTTCTTCTTCTCCTCCTCCTCCTCTTCCTCCTTCTCCTCCTCCTCCTCTTCTTCATTCTCCTCCTCTTATTCATTTTTCTCCTTCTCCTCTTCTTCCTCATCTCCTCTCCTTCTCCTTCCTCCTGTTGGATTTTATCACTATTATCTTTCCTATTAGAAAGTGCTTTTGCTGCATCCCATAAGTTTTGGTAGTTCATGTTTTTATTTTCATTTCCTTCATGGTACTTTTCCCTTTCAATTTCTTCTTGACCCTTTGATTGCTCAGAATGTGTTATTTAATTTGAACATACTTTTGAAATTTCCAATTTTCCTTTTATTATTAATTTCTACTTTCATGGCACATACTCATAATACATGTTTTATATAATCAATCTTAAACTTGTTAAGCCTTTTTTATTGCTTAGCCTGTGATCTATCTGCAGAATATCCATGTACAATTGACAAGAATTTGTATTGTGCTGCCATTCAATAGAATGTTCTGTAAACATCTGCTAGGTCCATTTGGCTTAAAGTATAATGTGACTTTGGTGTTAATTGATTTTCTGTCTAAATTTTGTCCATTACTGAAAGGGGGATATTAAAGTCTCCTACTATTACTGTATTAAAGTTTATTTCTCCCTTTAGATCTACTCATTTTTGTTTCATATACCTTGGCATTCTAATGCATATTTATTTACAATTGTTACATCATCTTAATGAATCGTCTACATTTAAATTTTTGCCTCTTGTGATAGATTTTTTTAAATTATGATTTTAAATGTATTATGTTCTTATATTTTGATCTTCACTTCAGGTCTATTTTGTCTGATGTGAGTATAGCTACCCTTTCTTTTTTAGAATTCCATTCGTAGTAGAGAGTATGGGATTGGTTTCTTTGTCTTGTGAATTCAAAGAATGAAATTCATGGACACAAAGCAGGAGAGCAAAGTAACAAGGTTTATTAGAGTAATAAAAAGAAAGAAAGCACACCTTCTGAAAGGGGAGGGGTCCCAAGGGAGGGTTGCCAATGAATGGCTATTGTCCAGGGGGTTATATGAACCTACAGAGGTAAGGAAGCTAGCCCCTGACTCAATCCTGAGTAAGGAATTCCACATCTACAAGCTCCTCACACACCTTTTGGTCCAATCAAGCTACCATACATTTTTTGGAGAGGGTTTGGGCACCAGGCAACAGGTGTCTCACTGTCAGTGAGTCTTTCTACCCTCTCAGGAATTGGTCTGAACTTGGTGGGGCCCAGCTTTTTGCATCTGTGCTCTCTCGGCCTTATTATACAGAAGCCTTACCTTGAAGGGACCCAAGTTTCTTATCTGACTATCCCAGCTCTTTTTCCTGTCTCACATTTGCATGGAATATGTCTTTTTTTAAAAATCCTTTCAAATTTATTCTTTGTGTCCTTAAAGCTAATATAAGGTTTTTGTGGGTTTGTGGGTAATATGAGGCAGGTTTTTTTTTTTTTTTAATTGTTGGTTTTTGTTGTTGTTTTGATTTTGGTTCCAGGAGTTGAACTCAGGGGCACTCAACCACTGAGCCATACCCCCAGCCCTTTTTATATTTTGAGACAGGGTCTCTTTGAGCTGCTTAGGGCCTTGCTAAGTTGCCAGGCTTCCTTTGAACTTGCAATCCTCCTGCCTCAGTCTCCTTAGTTGGATTACAAGTGTGTACCATAGTGCCTGGTTTGTATTTTTTTAAATTCATTTTATTACTCTTTGTCTTGATTGGAGAATTTAATTCATTCACATTTACAGTAACTGATAATAGGCAAAGACTTACTATCACCAATTTATTAATTGTTTTCTGACAATTATGCTGATAAAGTTTGCTTTCTTTCTTTCTGTCTTGCTTTGTGATTCAATAATTTCTTATAATGATATGTTTTGATTATTTGCTCTTTATCTTTTATGTATCTTCAAAAAGTGTCTGTTTTGTAGTTATAATAATAAAACTTACACACAGTATCTTGTAAGTCTATTTTAAACTTTAACAAATTAATGTTGCATGCAAAACTTTGCGCTTTTACTCCCTGATCACCACATTTTATGTTTTTAATATTATGATAAACACCTTTCTAAACTGTGTATCCACTAACAAGTTACTTTAACTATAGATATCTTTAATACATTCATCCTTTTACCTATATGCTAAAGTTATAAATGACTTACACAGCATCATTACAACATTAGAATATTCTGAATTTGACAATATATTTACCTTTGCTAGTGAATTTTAAACTTTCATGTGTCATGTTACTAGTTAGTGGCCTTGAATTTCAGCTTAGGGAATTCTTTTTTTGCATTTCTTCCAAGGTAGTTCTATGGGTGATGGACTTCACTGGGTTTTATTTGTCTGAGAAACGCTCTGTCTGTCTTTTGTTTCTGGAGGACACTTTTCTAGGCTGGCAATTTTTTCTTTCAGCACTTTGAATATTTCATTCCAGTCTCTCTTGGCCTTCAAGATTTCTATTAAGAAATCCACAGATATCTTCCTGGAAATGCAAATTAGATGCAACCTTGACTTGCTGAACAGGAAATCTAGGTTGTTCTTAGTTTTTATTCCTAGTAGAATGTTTTTTCCACAATTGAGCAAACTTTTGAGGAAGTGACTTTTATTTATATTTTTTTTGAAAAGAACGTCTGAAGTCTCAAGTGAGTGTCATAAATTGATATCCACCATGAAATTATATTTCCTAACTGAGTTTTGCTATAATAGTTAATATTTATTGAGAAGTTAGCATACTCCAGTTAGAAAATAGAAAGAAAACATAGGAAAATTAATGATATATGTAATAAAAAATTAAAAGAAATTAAAAGCTTAGATTCATGAAAATGATGTAAATATTTGTCAATTATTCTCTGGAACTATAAATATTGATTTTTTAAATTCTTTTCTTTAAAAGCACTGGTTTGGAGGTCAAAAGACCTAAAGGTATTCATTAACCTACAGATCATCACCTTTTCTCAGACTTCACTATAGGGATAATGCTCAGTCTATGATATTTAATAATATGTGTTTTTAAGGGCAATAGATACATAGTAAAAACCCCAATAGAAATAATCAAAGAGAATGTCCATGTCCTCTTAAGATCACATCTACCAATCTACCTAACATCTCTTACTTTGGACAAAGTATATTTATATGATGACATTAATCCCCTCTTGTCTCCTCGACTACCAACTCTACCACATTAACAGTTTTTCTGTTTCTGCTAGATTTTTTCAGTTGGAAAAAGAACTTGTTATGATTCATGGCTCATTTAAAAGATATATTTGCAGTGACTTTCTGCTACAGTTAATGCTCTATTTCTTTATACCCTTAAATAATAAAGCTCTTTATAACCATAGCTTCCCTTTAGTCCCCTTCATTTTCTCTTTAATCCAATGTAATCAGAACTAATTTTCCACCACTTTGGAAAACACCCATTGTCATGTTCAGTTCTGACTTGTATACTGGTAAATCCAATGGTCATCATTAAGAGGGTAAATTTTTTTGATCTGAACTTAAAAACAGAACTGAAGTTTAAACACTGTAAGAATTTCTATCACTACAAGTAAACTTCAAACCACCAATATCTCTTCATTGAATTATTGCAATAGTTTAAAAATTCTATCACTGTTTTGGTCCTTGTCCCTACTCATTAATGATCCTTTCAAAGTGTATGGAAAACCATGTCTGTCATATATAAAAACTTCAAGAAATTCCCTTCTCTCTAAGGAAATGCCAAACTCAATGTCTTACAAGATCCTACATGTTCTAGCCTCTCCGTAGCTACTTGCAGACACTCATCCCTGGAACGTCACTTCCTTCTCTCTTATACTCCATCCCATCACATACTCTGAGAACAACTGGAGTGCTTTTGCACTTCAGGAACATTTTGGCAAATCAGTTTGCACTTGTTCTTGTCTTAAAATGGTAGCTGGATAAGCTTCCAACTCACTTCCTCATTCCTTTCAGGTCTTTCTGTTTGCAACACAAAGCCCAACTTCAAGCTTCATCTTCCTTTCACCCATTGTGTTGCATTTGTTAAGAATTTGGCTATTTTTGTTGTTGTTGTCACCTTCTCAGCTCACCAAGGTTATGTATTATCTTCACTGCTGTGCACACATATATCTGTTGACTACTAGAGAAAACTCCAAGTTTCCTTCTACCTCAAAACATAAACCTCAACTTTTCTATAAACATTGTCCATCTACAGACTTCTATTTTCTCCCTCAGGGATATCTGAGCATTATAGGGAAATTTTTACTTTTTACCATGAAGGAGATTTAAAATTTTAGTTATAAGGAAAACTTGTACAGAAATTAGTTTCACTTTATAATACATAAACTTATTTCAAAATAAAACAACTATAATATATTTCAGTTAAGCAATTTTTGGAAAGAATGCTATGTTAGAGAATGTGTTCCCCCTGGAATAAACTAAGAAAATTCACAAATTCAGCTCATAATTTTGTTTGGGTTACCCTTGTAGTCAAAATATTTGATGGGTCCCTCACTCCATGCAGTATAAAATGCCAATCCTTATATTGATATTTACGATTTCTTTTAAGCCAGAGAGTGAAATTACAGACAGCCATGTTGATCCAAATCCAAATTACTTTATAATCCAGATTCCTGCCACATGTCCATTATCTAAATACAAAATGATATTTCATATATCCCTATGGCTTTGCTCATATGATTCCATCAGGTATAGGAAAAGAAGAATAGGTATTGAAGCCACATGTGAATGTGTAAAATGGCAAGGTCCTTTGAATATCCCAAGAAGGCCTTATTCAACTATTTCAACAGGGACACTACAAGTAACTGGATATAGAACGTATAAACTGTGTGGCCTTGGCTAAAACAAAAAACCTCTTCACAGTGTCCTCAACTGCAAAACATATAAGAAATTTATTTACTTTATCATTCTGTAACTATGATAAAGAATAGAGGGTATGTTTAAAAATGCCTGACACATATAGATGCTCAATTCAAGCTCTTTTACCTTCCTACACCCCAAAGCATTCAGCCCACTTAACTTGGTCTACACTATTATTTTCTATCATATTACTCCTGATTTGTGTTTTCAGGCCAAAAACTTGTTGCCGAAGTTATTTTTCCCTATTTACTATATTATTACATCTGTAACCAAATAACATATTCCACTACTATTTGTAAGTTTCAGACATATGGCTAGAAATTTCAAAAATTCATATTAGTGAGAAATTGTTAAGGATGTGATATATTCCTATGAGCCTAGTCTATAAAAACTGAATTTAAATTAAATCTTTAAATACATGAGTTTAGAATAACATTCAATGATTATTTAATTTTCTGATTAACATTACTCAAAATGATATGGGATCTAAAGATGGGATGTTAAAAGTTTTAGTGCAATTTAGTGGTTGATCTTATTTACAAAAATGTTGAACAGCTTACATATTATTTTCTTTATAAGGTTGTTTTAAATAACATAATTTTACTTCAAAATAAGTATACTTTTTCTTTAATCAGAGTTGCATATGTTATATGATGAAGTAGCTTTCCTATCAAGTGATCTAGATAAACAACTTGCTGAGATTAAGTGAGGGCTCTATGTTAAAATTGCAAGATTTTCTCTGAAGAAGTAAAATTCGTCAATTTGGAAAAGATTAGCTTTGATTAGGTAAAAAGAGTTTCCTCTCCGTGATGTTACCTCTGTCACATTAATCTAAAATTGCAGATTTTTTTTTCAGTTTATAAATGTGCTTTTCATCCCTCTTGAGGCATATTGTCCATTGAGCACTTTCCTTCAACTTACTGAGTTATTGCTTTTAAACACAATAAAGCAAATTTCTTATCTAACATCCTGATTGTTTCTTATATATATATTTTTTCTAGGCACTAGATTATTTTTATAGCAATTGAATTTGTAATCACAACCATTCATTCAGGAGAAAAATAGTCTTCAGATTGAAAATAGACCAATTTAAAGGAAAGTGCATTTTGACATTTAAACCTCATGGAAAAAACTAAACTTTATCAAGAGTATTGAATTAGAAGTATGATTTTTTTTTTTTTACCAAAAAGTTAATGTTAGTGGGCTATAAACAACTGTGAAACAAATTTGTATTCTTTTTAAATTTTATCTTTATTTTAATATTGTTTTAAATATACACTCTTACAACTAATCTGAATGCTATACTGTTAAGACCAACTTCAACTGTGCCTGAGGTTTAAAAGCAATATTATTTTGAATATTCTGAATACCTCCAGAGATTTCTTGTAAATTTTTCTATTTTCATTACAACTATTCTGCCAAAATTCTTTTCTACAAAAGATAATTTTCTTGAGAACTTCACATGTTTAAAAATACTATCAAATATACTCTTATAATAAAAGAGCCCTTGGGAAATGTTAGAAAATGTTAAAATGACTAATAAAATTATGTTATTAAAATTAAGCCTTAAGTATAATTTTAAGATTAAAATCTCTTTATATAGATAACTATTTATTTATATGCATATATATTATGTATTCATATTTATTTCTCTTTCTATGTATGTATACCATATATATCCATATGCATATCCATATACACACAAGTATATATTCTAGAGTAATTCCAGTGGTGCCAAATTGCAGCATTTTTTAAAATTCTAATTTAATAGGAGAAGAAATAGCATTCATTTGTAGGTAAAGCTATTGGTCATAAAACAACCTGCTTATATCAGGTTTATAAGCACTTTCTTTGATAAATATTTCACAAGAAACTTGCAATAGGATGACATAATTCTTTTCAAAAGGAACTTATTGAAAGCTGAGTAGAGTTTTTTGTCGTTTTTGGTACCAGGGATTGAACATATGATGCTTAACCACTGAGCCAAATCTATCTATCTATCTATCTATCTATCTATCTATCTATCTATATCTATATCTATATATCTATATCTATATATCTATATCTATCTATATATA
>NW_025999977.1:28374558-28407987 GCF_001458135.2 Marmota marmota marmota | reverse complement strand
TTTTTTACTTTGAGAAAGGGTCTCTCTAAGTTGCTTGAGGTCTTGCTAAGTTGCTGAGGCTGTCTTTGAACTTGTGATCCTCCTGTGTAATCCTCCACTGGGATTACAAGCATGTGCCACCATGCCTGGCTGAGGATACTTTTTTTTTTTAATTCTCTTTTTTACTCAAAACAACCATACATTTTTAGGGATACTCTTTAATTTCATGTATGTATACAATGTACAATGATTAAATCAGAGTAATTAGCTTTCTCATCTCCTTAAATGTTTATTTTTGGTGAGATATAGTTCACAGCAATTTATTATGTATTCTTGAAAAACCTAGACAGATATTAAAGTCTCTTCCAAGATATAGCTGTTCAGGAAAATACACAACACTTTTTTTCAACAGTCCCACCTCTGAACTTCTCTTTATTCCCTACCCATTTACTATGAGGAAACATTTAGCAGAGAACTTCCTATCTTATTACAAGAACTATGCCAACAGGAGGCACTTAGAAGTGCCTCTTAAATTAGAACTTAAGACCTTGAAAACCAAGAGGGCATCTAGCAGATCCATCCCAATATGCATCCCAGGGGACACTTCAGCAGGTCACTTAATTGCAATGACAATATTTTCCTATTCATAGATCTCATTTTCAGAAAGCAATTTACCATAATCAAAGGGTCTATTGCTATGATTTTAAATTCAGAACCAAATTCTGTGGAAACAATGAATATAATCATAACCCAATGAATATAAATAAACACAATACATAAAAATAGACAATTCACTTTCTTGCATTTTCTCCCTAAATAGTCAAATGTATCTGGTAAAGTTTATGCATGCTTCAAGTTGACCATTTTGGGCATATAACCACAGGGATGGATAGTTTCCATTGCAGCCTCCTGGAGTGAAAGGGAGAAGAATTTAAAAATGAAGTATTTTCATCTCTCTGAATGTCCTACAAATTATAATAGCCCAATAAAAATCCAGTCACATGTTCTCCATAAGGCTTTTTGACATACAGGAAGGTTTTCATAGTGTGATTAAGAATTTATTCAATATTTTTTAACATAGGCTAATTTCTCATTTCTTTATCTGTTAAGAGCTCTATTTATTTTTGGATGGAAATTTCAATTAAAAAGTCTGTTTTTAAGTGAAGGGATGCCCATATGACTTATATTAATTTAATTTATTATTGATTCTTTTTTGTAATTAAAGAAAAGTAATAGTTTATGCAGATGTCTATGTTGATCTATCCATTTAAAAAAGTATTCTTTTACTGGATCATTATCCATTGAAACTAATATTCTATATTTTTAAAGAAAATATTATTATAATATAATGAGAAGTAAAAGTACCAAAAGGGTGAGATGATGACTCTTTTCTCTAAACCAGTGGTTTCAATATAGTCACTTAGAGAACAGAATGGAATCTGGAAAATTAATGCTATATCATTGCAAATTATGCTTGTAATAAATTAGAAGATTCGTTAAGCCACAAATCTATCTGCTTTATTATCAATGAATAATAACTAACAAATACTCTAAAACCTATAGGCTTAAAGCAAAAACATTTATTATGTTAGTCTCCATGGATCATGAATAGGGCATTTAGTTGAGTGCTTCAGGTCAGAGTCTTAACAATGTTATATTCAAGGTGTTGGTCAGGTCTTATAGATCTTACATGTCTCTTGACTGGCTCCATGTCCTCATTGGCTATTTCATTTAATTATCAGTTCATTTAATGTGCACCTCCTCACCGGGCAGCACAGAACATGACAGCTGACTTCTCACAGAGGAAATGAGTCAGAGGGGCATCCCACAAGTTTTAAGAAAATAACAACAATGTTTTTGTAACCCAACCTCATACTTTTAAACCAGAAATGTTCATATATTGAACCCCAACTGGTGGCACTATTGGAAAGTGGTGGAAACTTAAGGACGAGGGACCTAGTAGGAGACTGTGAGTTACTGGGGCCACGGAAAGAAGGATATTTCTGCCCTCTAGCCCTTCCTAACTCTCTCTGTCTCTGCTTCCTAGGCACTATTAAGTGAGCCAGTCTGCTCCACCACAGGTTCTCCACCATGATTGCCTGCCTCACCACAGAATCAGAATCAATGGAGTCAGATGACCATGGACTGAAACCATGAGCCAAAATGAACCTTTCTATTCTTTAAGTTGTTTTTCTCAAGTACTTTTTCACAGCAATGAAAAGCTAATATCCAATTACAAATGTGGTATCTCATTAAATTTGTTTTATACTTTTTAAATTTAAATTTATTTTTAACTGATTTCATTCATCAGAAGCCAGCCTTTGGGAAAAGCCATACTGAATAGAAGGCATTGAGACAAGAGGCAGGTATCTTTTGGGGCTATTTTAGAAGCTATTTACAGGGCTGTCTAAACAAAAATTAAGGTGAATATTGACCAGCAAATAAATGTTACAAGGGCATAAATAGCCTCAATTTAGTTGTTATAAATATTGCTAGTTGTGTGAGATAATAAGAACACTTCAGTAGTGGTATATATAGCTACTTGATCCCATTAAATAAAAAATAAAATTAAATGCAGGAGTGAAAAGAAAGTATTGAGAACTATTGCTTACAAAAATTAGTCATTTTGATCCAAAGTTGAAAAATGAAAGAATTATTAAATTGATTTTTGCATGATATGTTGCAACAATTCACCCATTTTAGGAGAAGTCATTTTGAATTTTGATTTTTTTATCTTAATCTTCTGTTATTTTCATATATATACATTTGATGAATTAAAGAAATGAGAATATTGTGGTTTTTTTCCTCTTGGTATCAGATCTTCTTGTAAAATATTGGTTAGTTATAATTAGTTCTAATGATTTACCTAACTAGAAGAAAATATGAGTGGAGGTTACTATTAGTTCACATTGTATGATTTTAAATTCCCATGATAAATCTACATACAAGAACATATACATACTGAAATAATGTTAAGAGTAGATGGTACTGAGATCTGAGACAAACTTCAGGGCAACTACCCCCCCTGGAAAATAACAAAAATCAAGAAAGCAAACAAGAGAGGAAAACTAGCCATATCTTCTTATCATCTTTAAGCTAGAGGACTGAAAGAAAATGTTGTTACTGATATTGTTTGTTCAGGTGGGAGGGAACAGGATATGGACATCTGACGAATGGAAAGGAGACCAGGCAAGCATTAATCTTTAAGAATTTAATAAAAAATCCTCTGCATGACTAGAGAACATCTTTCAAGAAATTAGTACTAACATAAGTAATGTAAAATTCTGATCCACATTTGTAAGCTTTTTCTCCTCTCTCTCTCTCTCTCTCTCTCTCTCTCTCTCTCTCTCTCACACACACACACACACACACACACACACACTACTTTAAACTCAATTACTGAAATGGGAGCTACCATGAAATCTTACAACCTCCAGGAACTTAAGTCATCCACATTAGAAAGGGATCTCAGTTTTAACATCCCTGTAGTATCTTTACCAAATCAATGAAGTTGTTTAAAAATTATGTATAGCTGTTCTCTTTCATAAAACAAAAATGGAAAAATAGGTAGTTTCTTACTGAAGGATTAAGTGGTTGATCTTAACTAGAGTTACTGGGTACTATGGAAAATAAAATGATGGGAGAAATTACATCTTTTATCCAAATGAAACCCTGTTAAAATTACCGAAGTTAAGATTGGTATGCAAAGGAATGTGAAGGCATAGGCTGAAATAGGGAAATTAAGGAGTCACCATGAAAGATGCTGGAGAGATTGTATAGAAGGCAAAGAGGTTACTGAGTGTGAGGAGGGACACACACAGAAAAATGCATGCTTGTCTAATACGAATCTACTCTAATGGAGTATAGCTCTGCTCCCATCAACAAGGGACCCAGGGTCAAAAAGACTGCTATCTATGAGAAATTAATAATGACCTCTCAGTACATTACTTTTGCAGCTTTGGGGAATTCTTGCATTTGGGAAGGATTAGAAAGAAGAACTTTTTTGGAAGGGGAAAACCTTCCAAAAGTCTAAAGCAAATGACAACTAAACTTTATTAAACATTGAATACATTTCAAGGACACTATAAACACTAGGAAGTAAGGACTGCTATTTTGCACTTTTTCAAGATAAAGAAACAGAGACACAGGAAACTAAATAACTTGCCTAAAGAAAAATGAACACAAACAAAACAATAGAGAAGCCAGGGTGTGAATGCAGGCAGTGGGAACTCTGAATTTAGCTCAGTGCAAGGAGCTACCTCTTCTTCCTCTCAGGTAGCTAACTGCCTTTCTGGGGGGATCAAACATACAGCTGAACTACACAAAATTTTGGATTCTTTAATATCAATGCCATTCCTACAGTACAAAATGTTCTGAAATTATTAAATGTAAGAGTAATGTATAAATGTACCCAAGGGTAATGGAAGTTATTTCAACTGCTATTTAAGATATATCAATAGTTGAGAAACCAAAGCTTATGTAATTACTGCTTTTTCTTTCTATTTAAAATGTCCAGTGATATAATGCTGCCATCTCATGCTACCCCATCAGAGCCAACCGTTAATTTTTTAGAAATCTGATGAGCCAGTTGTTGAACACTAATATTATTTAAAAATAAAATATATTAATGTGCAGTTAAATATGTTACAATAAAAACAGATTAATGTATACAGGATGTATCACTTCCTGCATTTTACCATTTTTGCTTTTGAAATTATTTGCATCAATTAGAGCTTTTATGAGAATGGTGGAAATATTGAAGAATGGTATCTCTTCCAACTACTTATTCAACCAGTAACTAGATAACATATCAGTAACTAGAAATTAGCCAACATGAACAAACTATAGCTAGAAGGGACTTTTAAAAAAAAAATCTATCTATCTGTTTATCATCTATCTTTTTTTTTAAATTGAGGTTTGGTTTTCCTCAGTTTTATTGAGGTATAATCAACAAATGAAGTTACATAGATTTAAGAAAGGTATGTTTCTTTTTAAGGAAAAGTTACTCTGAGGTTGGATAGAAAAATAAAATAAAATAAAAACAAATAGGTAGTAGGAAGGAGACATAAAGAAAGGACAAGGAAATAAGATTTTAATTTAGAAGTTCTGCATAGTTTTCCAGGCCTCTCACTCCCTAAGCCAGTCTCTCTGCTTTTAGGTCTGTCACTTCCAAATTCCTAGGAAATCTGTGAATCTACCTATGAACTTTTAATTAAGTCCTCAATAAATATAGTACAGAGAGAGGTGATATTTTGAGAAATCTCTTGGGGGATTTTCCAGCACTATCTGCTGATCAGATAATGAAGACCACATCAGACTAAAAATCTGGAGACTGACCATACCACCAGAACCTGCCTTAAGCTCACCAGACTGATATCATTCCTTAATAACTTTCCATTCCCACCCCTCACCAAGTTTCCTTTGAAAAGAAGAGCTAGAAACCCCCAAATGCACCTCACACTCTTGTGATGGCCCCATTTTCTTTTTAATGGGCATCCCTTGCTTTATCCCCACAGGTATCTCTCTCTAAAGACTGCCCTCATTCTCCCTTGAATGTATATCTACTTTCCTAAACAAACCTCTGTTTATGCCTTTGACTGGTGAATGCTGAGATTTTCTATCATGTAAACCAAGGACCCCACTGGCCCTGAGTCAGATTCCCCTTCTCTCTGAGAACTCTCTGGTCTCTTCTTAGGAGATTCTTCCCATGACAATCTCTGAGATCCTCATGGATTTCAAGGCATCTATTTTAAAAGTAACAGCAATCCAGGGAAAGAACAGGGAGATAGTGTTAACAGCGGCAAGTTCAAAGATCATTATTATATTATGACCTCGTTTCAATTGGAAAAGGAAGAAAATTGTTAGAAAAAAATATGGAGTGTTTATGTTTTACATATCTATTTGGTTAGATACTGCTTAAGGAAATGGAAGGTCTTAGAATTCACACTGCCTTTAAAACGACTTTCCTTCAGCTAAAATCCTTTAATTTTCAATGCAATTGCCCAAAGTTAAGCTGCATTTGTAAAACATATGACTTGGAAGAAGATTAAATTTATTTTTGTGTAATCAGTTCCACCATGCCATCAGAGAAGGGTAGGAATTAAGACTCCAAAGAGTAATCATTTCAAGAAGCACCAATAACTATATAAAATAATCAACAGCATATATTCCTCACATTAGAACTTCAAGTCAAATTATTTTTTAATTTTATAATGTGCTTCTTTTTGAGCCTCCAGGTGCAGGCACCCAATTTAACATTCTTGCAAATGGAGCTTTTCTCCATATGATATTATTTTGATTCAATGGCATGTGATGTTTTTTCCTCCCATGGAAGAAAATTCCCAGGCTACATGGAGTATAGACCACATTCTGATCACATAAGCATATGAAACTCTTTTCTGGATGTTGAAAAGTTTGTTGACTAGAAAAAGTGGTGCATTCAGGATTAAATCATTAGATATGCTCGTTTATCTTCCCAAATCAATTTTATAATCCTGCTTTTTACCTTTTGATATAGGGAGAGATCCAGCCACATTTATGTTAGTGCCCCCAAATGTATGTGTGTTGGTGGGGTTGGTTAACAAATAAGCAAACTGCTTTAGTTCTGTGAGTTAAAAAAAAAAATATTCATTTTTGCATATTAAATTGTTAATAATTCTCTCATTTTAAACTAGGGATTTATACCTCCAAACAGTTATGTTTCTCTTTCACACATAAGTCAGCAATGAGTAATAAGCACAGGAGCACACTGACCTTGAAAATGACAAAAAAAAAAACAAGTGAATAAAGCTGAATGCCTAGAAGAAAATAAACATTTTCTTAAAATCTTAAAGAACATGGCTTTTGTACAGGTTAATATTTTTTATCATCGTTTAATTTTTAATTTTTCATGTGGGTCAGTGTTAGACGGGAAACCTATTCAAAATTTCTGTAGATTTAAAAAATACAATTACAAGCACTTTGTATTGAAATTGCATTCATGGAAAATATTCTGAATGCGATTACTTACTGGTATATTGTAGCTTAAAAGAGAAGACAAATCTTCAGAAATTCGTTTTTACCTGATTATAATCTGTGGTGTTTAAATTTAGCCAATGAATGCTGCAGTAATATCTAAAACATTTCCAGTCTCTAAATTCCCTTCTATTTATCTCCTCTGATCACTTCCCATCCCACTAGCTCCACAAAACCTGCATGCACTAGCTGAAGCCTCTACTCTTACAGGCTTTATTTTTCTGGGTTAAAGCCTTTACATTCTTGCAGAGGCAATCTGATTAGTAACAAACCTCAGGTGAATGAATGACAGATTTTCTTATTAAAGCAGGAATTAATCAGGGATGATGGTGAGCATTAATCACCACAAGAGAGCAGCTGAGAAAGGGACACTGGTGGGTGACAAAGATAAACCCCTCCCTTTTCATTTTTGGATAAGATCAGGACTGACTTCACACCATTGCTTCCAAAAGTCCCAATTTACTTTGGAATTCATTCTTTCAAGAGTGATCTGTATTTTGAGTACCTACTATGTGACAGCCCCGTTCTTTTATATACATTTCAATTTAATTTTCATAAACTTTTGAACACATAGTTTCCATACTCATTATACAAAGGAAAAGCTCTAAGATACTGTTCTACTAAAAAATGGCAAAACCAAAAAATAAAACTCAGTCTGTCTCAAAATCTTTTATTCTTTACCTGCCATCCCATTGTATGGGTTGTATAAATGTGAATTATATTAATCAGGCAGTAGAAATGAATTTTGCTGTCACTCCTGATATAGTCTTGTAACAAGTTTAAAGAATGCACTAGGGGGTTGATTCACTTCAGTAGAGTTGTACTGAACTAGACTGCCTCAATTTCTTACAGGCTAAGTAGACTTCATGCCTTATTAATACCATTTCTTTGGTTGAAGCATTTGTTCCTTCTCCTAGGCAGTAATACTATTTGTCTCCTGGTCTCTGGATCATTGAGCATGAAGCCAGCACACTGTGGATCATTCCTTCCTCAGTGGAGGTGGTCATTTACACTGTGAAACTTATGCCCACAGCTGTCTGTTACCTTCAAACTCAACTACATGATCCATGAATTATATGTGGAACGTGTGGGACATGGAAATGAATGAATAATCAGTAGACACTCATAGGATTATTCATATAGCTATGACCTCAAATCCAAGTAACATTGGCCATTTTATGAATAAATTGGTTTTTGTGTTAAAAGCTTTGAAAATTATTTTGCATACATGATAAACATAAATATCATATGCTGAAGTCAGTTTACTTTTTATTTCATTTGATTAATTTTAAGATTATATACAATCTAGATTTTTTTGGTTTTGGTTCTTTTATTTGGTGTTGGGGACCAACCCAAATAAAATAAAGGGACACATTACCACTGAGCCACATTTTATTTAGAAATAAGTCTCACTAAATTTCTTAGGGCCTTGCTAAGTTGCTGAGGCTGGCTTTGAACTTGTGACCCTCCTGACTCAGCCTCCCAAATAGCTGGGACTATAGGCATGTGCCATCATATCCGGCTACAATCTAGATTTTTAAAAGCTGTGATAGGATGTGCCTCCATTATTTCTCGTTAATGATCTGTTAGAAATTCTACTTGGCCTTTACAAAATCTGAGCATTAAAAAAAGAAAAAATAAAAAATAAAAACCAGCATGCTAAACCACAGGTGAGCAGAATGCAATTTAACAGTGTGTGTTCAGCTTTTATGTTCTTTGTAAGCTAGAATTGATTTCAGTAATTATCCCAATTTTCTAGGATCCCTGGCTTGTGGGCTATTTCTGCTTCACAACTGGCTTTTCTTTTGGTGTTCTTGGAACCTCAGTTATAAAATGTCAACAATCTTCCCTTTACTTCAAAGCAATGTTGCCTAGATACAGAAGTTTATGTCCATAAGTATCATGTTTTTCTAGGACATTCTTTTATGAAATAAAAACAAGAGCCTGGATTCCATTTTGCTTCTAAAAAGATCTCAGAAAGATGCTTGCTTTTGAGCATAAACATAATTTGGACCCATTTTAATCCGTGATTTGATCAAACTTATTAAACAAAAACAACTTGAAATCAGAAAGTGATTAATTAAAATTATTAATGCCTCACTTCAGTCAAGTAATTTCACAGGGGAACAAGTATTTCCAAATACTCTGCTTCAGTCTTCATTCATTACCTTCTTCCAAAAGATTTTCAAATTCTTCACCCAACAAGTGCACCCCATTTCTCTAAACACAGTGGTGTCTACTCTCCCATACAGCCTTTTCCTGTGTAGTGCCAACAATATCGGTTATTCTCACAGCTACTTCCCCACTTGATTTTGCCTAGTTTTTCACTAGTTACATATTATGTCTGATTGCTTCCTTTTTGATCTCTTATAGGAATGATCAAGTCTCCAATTTAAGAGGTCTAAATTCCTTTATGACAAGGGCTGTAAAAAGCATAGTTTTTATTAATATGTAGGTGTGGAAAGGCCAACAGAACAGGACATATCTGCCATTGAAGAGATAATTTGCCGTACTCACAGATTCGAAGAGAAGAGGGCTGTTTTAGTCAGCTTTTGCTGCTGTGACGAAAAGCCATGATGAGAAAAATTGTAGAGGAGGAAAAGTTTATTTGGGGCCTCACAGTTTCAGCAGTCTCAATCCATAAACAGCAGACTTCCTTCCTCAGGGCTTGAGATGAGGCAGAACAACATAGTGGAAGAGTGTGGCAGAAGAAAGCTGCTCACATGATGATCAGGTCGCAGAGAGAAAAGATTCCTCTCACCAGATACAAAATATATACCCAAAGGCACACCCCCCCTCCCCACCCTCCGCCTCGCACCCACCTCCTCCAGCCACAACCTACCAGCCTTCACAGGATTAATTCACTGATTGGATGAAGGTTCTCAGAACCGGATCATTTCTCCTCTAAACCTTCTTGCATTGTCTCACACATGAGTTTTATGGAGACACCTCACATTCAAATGATAATAACAAGGGCCCACTAGATCATGGGGTGGCCACATGGGAAATGCTGAGATCAGGCAGGACACAGAGGAAACAGGGAAGAGGTGGGGTGAACTGTGGGCAAGTCTTTGTTGTGGTTTCCATGGAAAGGTAGGATAAACACAGGCCTAACATCAGCTTGTTTAAAAAAAAAAAAAAAAATTTACTGGCTCTCGAGTTTAAGAACAGTCCCTAGTTGTCTGTCCTGACCCTAAAGTGTTAGGACAGGAAAATAGAGATCTAGAGTATAGAAGAGGTAGTTGGGCCTATAGATCTGGGTTGGTTGATCTGCATATGAAAGGCAAGCCCAAGAGGGAGTTGCTGGCTCTCTCTAGGAGTTAGATAACCTCTGGACAGCAGTCACTCCAGGATTGGCAAAGTCCCAAGTCAAAGCAGCAGAAAATATGTGGTTAATAAACTAAAGTTTCATACTTTAATTCTTTGAAGTACCATGCAACACAACACATACACTGCAACATCCCTGGGGCAATAAAATTAACTTTCTTTGAGAGAATTAAACTCTGGCTATTGTTCCCATTCTGTGACTGTTTATCTCAGTAAGTCTTGATCTATGAAGAGAGCAGACTAGAGTAATAAGTGAATCGGGAGAAAAGTAGCAGTCCTGCATATTAATTGTGAGAGGGAAGTGTTTGGTGTGGTGTCTGGTGGTTTGTACAATGTTCATGTTGTGTCTATGTACAGGCAAAATTACAGTGTAGTATTGTGTTTGTCCCAAGCCATCATGGTCACAGAGGCCCCTTTTCTGTGAAATTATTTAAGCTCAGCAGGAGAACTCCAAGACCTTACTATGAGTGACAGCCCAGGCTAGACTTCTAGATGTCCAGGCTTGCTTCTTTGTCACTATAATGTATGCAACATTAAATTTGTTTATGCAGACAACAGAGAAACACAAATAAAATCAGTTCTCATTATTAGTAAATATTGACATATTCATAAAATCACCATGAACATCGAATTTATGAATATGGGAAAATACCTCTTGGGGGAAATACAGGGTTAGTTTTCCATATTTAATTCCAATATTTTTGTCAATCATTCGATATATAAGCTTATTTTTCATCTGTTTCTGTTTCAAGACACACCTTATTTAAACCGACTTTTGATCCTTTAATTTGAATTCATGGTTAAGGAAGGCACAAAAGCATGAAAACCGTGAGATTAAATGTACATAGGAGAGCTGAAGCAGCAGATGGAGCAAAGTCTTGTCTAAACCCATCTGGGGACATGCACTTTGGGTGACCTAAAGTTTTGCTGCTTTGTGCATACCCATAAACTTCTGTAAAAATGCTACAGCAGTTAATTTGGTTATTACCAATAAATATTAGCAAGTAGGTAAATTTGCCAATACAGAATGTATACTCATGAGGACTGACTGTATACATTATCTCTAGTTCTCTGAAGAATTGTTCAAAGTGGCATTGCAGAGTCATAGTACTGAAAAAAAAAAAAAAAAAGAAAGAAAATCTGAGGGAAAAGAAGATATGTCATTTGCTTGTGATCATAGAACTATTTTCTGGCCGAGTCAAAATTTGAACCCAGGTATGTTTGATCTTAAGTCTTCTTCTTTCCTACAAACCACACCTCTTCTCTTTAAAATAAGGGTATATTCCATTCAAATGCATAAAATTAAGAAGATTATAGATAATATTTCTAACATATTACCATTGTACTCATGAAATCAAGGAGTTGAATGGTGAATATGTTACTTTCTTAGTAATTACTAAATGTGAATTGTTGTCATTCAATCAGTGTATAATAGAATGAATGCCTACATTATCTGATAATGTTCTGCAATTAAAGGATACTGCAATTAAGGGAGTGACTAGGAGACTTCCTTTTAGAAACTGCAGAAGGTCACACCACTAATTCATTTAAGGGTTTATTAAATCTAGAAGCAATGTTAAGACCCTGAATGATGCAACTGTCAAGTCAGAACTCCATAGCTCTCAGCTGCTATTTGCCTAACAATAGTTGAAAACTAGTCCAGAAATTTACCTAGGGTCTGACAATGTTGCATTTTACCCTGTGATCCTGAAAAACACAAAGAACCACCCTTTCCCATATGATTTAGGTAAAACTCCAGTTGTTCCCTTGTTTACCTATGACAAAGCCAGGCACGGTTTCCAAATTCTTTATTTTCCTGTGTAACAGATTACCTGAACTGTTTGTCTCTACAGATCAAGCCAAACAAAAGGCTTGCTAACTTGACTTAAAACTTCAGTTAAGCTTTTCTCCTTCATACAGCATCCTGAGTTTGGAGATCCACCTTCCTCTGAGCTAAAATCAGAATGAGAATCAGCAACCCCACCCCACCACCCCACAAAGCCAGCCCTCCCCAGATCACTGACCATAAAGAGGACATTCCATGATCACCTATCTGACACCTGTTTTTTCAACCTTGTTTTTACTCCTCCCAGTGAAAGAAAAGCCTTTCCTGTGTGACCTTTGAAATGCTTGGAGATGCTGTTTGAAGCCTATTGTCATGGCTCTTCTTTCCCCTGTAATTACCATTTTGAATAAATCCTCTCCTTACCTCAACTGAATTTGTTTTTCATTTGACAGTTTCTCTGTCATAACATTCTGGTGATAAAATAAGATTAAAAACAAAAATTCAGATTGCAGTCTTTGAAATACACCCTTTTCCAGACATAATCATATATAATCATAAGACAAATGACATTTTCTTCAAGGTGCTTTTATTCACCCTAGTGAATTTAAATTTGAAAACTAACCACATTCTCTGAAGTAAACTTACATAAATCTAAGGAGGTTTTTAGCTTTGGATTATATACTCAAATTTAATTACAAGTAATTGCAGAGACATAGATATGTTTCAGCTTCTAAATCTCTTAAAGAGAAATACAGGATACCAAACAAATTGTTACAAATCTTTGAGTGAAAAACTCAACCTGAAGGTTTTTAATGTGGATATTAATTATGAATTGTTTGACATAAAATGAGTCTATATATAAACTTATTCTAAGTTATTAAAGTGACCTAAAGATTGGCATTATTCCTGCAAGTAGTTTATGTTTGATATAAATGAAGCCTTGGTTTGTTCATGAATTGCTTTCATCTTTGTTAGACAAAAGGAAGATAGTGTTTATGACGTAGTCTACCGAGTTCTAGATACCATGCTGATTAATTTCATGTAGATTATTTAAGTCTCAGAGTCTTATTAAGAGAAAAAATTATATCTCAATTCCTGAAACACTGAGTCTAAGACCTTGCAACTGGACTTTCTAGCTGCAAACCATCAGAGGCAGACCAAGAACACAAGACATACGTGCTCTGTTAGAACTTTTGCCATATCTCCAATGAAAACAGACTTAAAATTTTCCACAGCAATTCATGACTAGAAAAGCTAATACTTTACTCACTCAAAAATGGATTTCAAGGTAGAAAATTTGCAAACAAGAGGGGTCTATGGTCAACAATTAAAATTGGATTTTTGTTTGCTTTGAGGAATGACTGTTGTGAGCACAGATACTCTGTAATCAAAGGTTCCCTCAAATATTAATGGAATGAAAACATGGCTGTCTCTTGAAGTCCAGGAAAAAATATTACCAGGACCTTCTTTCTTGACATTTATTTGGTTCAAGATTCTAAATTAGCTCCACGATGAAGACTCTAGTTCAAGAAAGGAGTGTTGCCTTTTTGAATTGTGAAGGAAAGTTTTCTGTTGGAGTATCATGAGAGTTGTTACTTTATTTAAAAGAAATTCCTACTTAGAGGAATTCTTCATAAAAAAAAAAAAACCTTACAAAAGCGTTCTTATAAAATAGCAATTGTAAAATAAAAATATTAAAGTCAATCTTAAAAGAATATAAAAATTTCTGAGGTAAAGTTGATAGCCTCTTAAGAAACCTAAAGATCATACATATATTTACCTACGTGAAAATGTATAGTTTTAAGTACTTGAAATCTTTCTGCAATGCCCTTAAAATTGACATTTTCTTTCTTATTCCCCAACTTTTTCTCTGGTAAGGACTATCTGTTGTAGAAATCTGAATTACATTGTCATCTTATTAAGAAATTATGAGTAATAAAGAGAGAATGCTTGCTGATAGGAATAAAGGAAGTTGAAAAAGCATGCTTCATTGAGGAAGGGAAAGAATTTGTGATTTGTAAACCAGCCTTTTGGTAAGGATGGACTCTAATAGAGAAGTTGATGAAATATGGTTCATTCTAGTCATCTAAACTTCAGAAATGACAATTCATTTTTATAAAGAGAGTTTAAAGAACTATGCTAGGAGGGCTATTCTAGCTCAGTTGGTAGAGTGCTTGCCTCACATGCACAAAAAGACCTGGGTTCAATCCCCAGAGCCACTAAAAGAAAAAGAACTATGCTAGTAATTAACTATTACAGGATAATGAACTATTGCAATACAACATGTATAAATTATTTGCTGCTTTAAAAATACTTAAAGTAAAATGTCAAGGATGCCTTGTAATCTTATAATTTTTAAAAATCAACATATATCCTATTGTTCTTTTTTCAAATCATAATCAACTTTAGCATAGTCCAGGTCACCACTAACTTTAAAAATCCTTTTGTTCATAATTCTAAGAAATATGGGAATTGTGTAGTTCAAAAGAACTTTGGTTGCTTTTTGTTCTCCCTTCCTCACAATCTAGAATTCTGATTTTTTTTTCTTTTCAGATAGCCTATCTTTTTTCTTTAGTTGGATACTTAATATTTCCAGTGTTGGAATCTTAGAACACTTTAAACTGACTTTTGTGCCTTTGAGTTATTGTTGCCATTCACTTTCTTCTCTCTCCTTTTATTCTTGTGCCAAAATGCAAGCCAAATGTGACTTTATAGAATAACACAATAAACTATAGGTGAAACTGGGTGAGCAATATTTGCATGGTGTCATAAGAAGTATAACAATATTTTCTAAGGATGTTTTTTAATGTTATGCCATTATATGCATCATGCTTAAGACAAGGCCATTCAGTTCTGATAAGTACTCATTTTTGGAAATCTTGCCTTGTAAAAGGCATTCTGATATTCCAAGGAAAAATGACATTTCTTGTCAATATTCAATGTTCATGTAATTGGTAAAGTGTCATTGGTATTTCTCCTCATATTAGACGTGATACAGTTTGCAAGTGATCCTAGAAACATTTCTGGAAAACATTTACTTGCATGTGTGTTTTCTGTAAAAATATGTAATATATTGGCAATTTAATTCTATTAATCACAAATAATAAATCCAGTCTGTCCTCATAGCAAATGAACCAACACCTATCTTTTAACCTTGCAGATAAATTGCATCAAAAAGCAAACAGCACTCAGAATCACATTTAGCAAGCAGAAAATCAAATGAAGAAGAATTAAATAGGTAACAAAATATTTAATAACATGAATTCCTTATTACTTATTTTTTTAATATGGATTTTAATTTTATTTATTTATTTATATGTGGTTCTTAGGATCAAACTTAGGACCCCACACATACCAGGCAATTACTCTACCACTGAGCCACAACTCCAGCCCCCCGCCCCTTATTACGTATTGTAAAATGCTTTTAAGAGTGCATTTTTATGTTTATTAACCATGAATACAAAATCTTACTATGCTGATCATCAAAATTTCTTGTTTCTTAAAAATTTTAGATACATGATATCATTGCATATAAAGTTGGATTAAAAGCTATAGTTTGATCATAAATAATGTAATGTCTATTTATGGTCAAACAAAGAAAATGTCTATGTATTTAAAGTACTTATTTGTGAATAATAAAGTTTTGATTGATTCTTTCTTCCCCATAAATTTCTGAATTTTCAAAAATTTCTGACAGAAAATATGCTAACTTAAATGAGAAAATAAATATTAATGTTTCAAAAACAAAATATTCCTTATCCTACAGTACAATAAAGTGTAGAAATATCTATTTCTACATTTTAAAGTCATGGGTCCATTAGGTAAATATACTAGAAATGCTACTGGGAGCAAAAGAAAGGAAAATGGATCCTTATAAAGAATGGCTTATTAAGGGAGATTTTCCTGAGAATAAGACATTTTGAGAAAAGAAAAAAAATGAAAGGCTTTTAATAAAATAAGAAATTCATCTTTAATAGAGAAAATATAGGAAGTGAAGGTACCGAGTCATAAGAGTATGGAATACCTAGGGAGATTATAAGCAGCTAGATTCTCAGGCAATGGAAATATATTAAAAGCTAGTTTGGACTTGACAGCCTGTGGTTTTGGATAATGTTCCAAGGAGGCAGCAATAAAGAAAGCAAGGGTTTAGTGACGTCATTATTGATTGATAATTGAATCTCAGAGATAATAAGTGTCATGCATGACCTGTGTTTTTATCAATGACACTCTTTATATCACACAAATGTACACTGATATTTGTGATGATGCAGTAAGTAGCATGCCTGCCACACAGCAGCCCTCTTCAGGGGTAACTGTCATTCACTGTTGGTTTTGCTATTAAAGCAGGAAGACATTGCAGAAACAATGGTAAAAAGACTAGGAATATGTGAGAAAGGCAGACACTAGGTCTGAATACTAATTTACACACTAACTGTGTTACTATGACCAGTTATTTAACTATTCTCAGCTTCCCTTTTCTTAATTTGTAGTATAGAAACAATAATACCTAATAGTTTTTAAAATAATAGAGATAATTAATATAAAACAAATAACACGGAAATCAACATGTTGATTTTTTTTTGTTTTAATAGAAATACAAATACTTTGTCTTCTACTTTACTTTCCATGAGACCATCAGAGGCCAGCAGATAATTTTCTGCAATGGAGAGAAAATAAAAATAAAAATAAGTGACAGGTAGATATTTTACATAATCAAGAGAAAATAACTGGGAGGAAAGAGCTTAGGGACAATACAAATGGTTAATTCTGTCTTGGTAATACCATTTCTAGCAGATACTATTCAGTATGACTAAAGGACAAAACAAAAAAGGAGCTTTCATATCAGGAAATGAAGAGAGTCAGCATCTTTCAGAAAGAGAGAGAGAGAGAGAGAGAGAGAGAGAGAGAAGGTATGCTTCACGATGTCAGATTAGTAACATGAGCTTCTGGGTTGTTCAAGTTCTTTTTACAGTTCTGGAATTTTCAGTACCAATATGGAACTCACAGCCTTTAAGGATATATACATTTTCAGAAATTCTCAGAGGTCTAACTTATTAATTACTAGCATTATAATACCTTCTATTCTTAAATGAATATACATTATCATTAATCACAAAATTGACTTTCTATAAAAATGTAGAATTTGAATAAAAAGATTAGCAAAAACCACTGCAGCTCTGAGATTCTATGATTCTTTTTCATTATATCCAGTTGTTTGCTACTAATGAAAAAATTCTAATTTCAGCCTTCAGGTGGATAGTTTTTCTTCTTCTTCTTTTTTCCTTTTTACTGCTCCAGGGCTAGCTAGCAAAAGGATTACATCTTGAGACTGCTCACCTGCAAAAACTAATTAGGTCATGGAACTATACTGATTGATCATGATAGGAAAATTTTAGAGGTATCTGAATTTATCTTAAGAAAATCCTTCTTAGCTAATAGACCAACTTAAAATACATTTTTTGGGAAAAAAAAACAGCCAATAACTTTTTTGAAGGGTGGAGGGATACTGAAGATTGAACCTAGGAGCACTTAATTAATGAACCACATCCCCACTCTTTTTAATTTTTTTTTTATTATTATTTTGAGGCAGGGTTTTGCTAAGTTGCTAAGGCTGATCTCAAACTTGAGATACTCATGTCTCAGCCTACCAAGTTGCCGGGTTTACAGGCATGTACCACAGCACCCAGTGCCTTAATAAATTTTATGTAGGAGAGTTTGGTGAGACTTCATATGTGTATGTGAATTCCAACTGGATGAGCTTCAGTACTCTTGTTGGTTTTCCTAAGGTAAATGGCAGGGTCTAATCTTTCGAAAATTGAAATATCATCCTCAGAAGATTGAATATTTTGTTGCTGTTGTTATTTTAAGTTTTTTTTTTTAATTTTTATTCTTGTTAGTTATACATGACAGCAGAGTATAATTGGACTTATTTATACAAACATAGAGTACAGCTCATTCTAATTAGGATCCCAGTCTTGTGGTTGTACATGATGTTGAGATTCACTGTGGTGTATCCATTTATGTACATAAGAAATTTATGTCAGAATAATTCCCTGAGAGGAGGGGGGAGATTCAACCTTCTGCAGATGGATATCCAGTTTTCCTGGCACCATTGGAAAGAGGTTGCCCAATGTATGTTTTGGGTGCCTTTGTGGAGAATCAGATGGCTATAAATCAATGGCTTTATTTTGGAGATCACTGCACTGTTTTGTTGATAGGTATGTCTATTTTTTACCAGTACTATGTTGTTTTGGTTACTATAGCTCTTTAGTATGCATTGAAACAAGGTATTATAATGCTTTGTTCTTTTGTTAAATATTACTTTGCTTATTTAGGATCTTCTATGATTCCACATGAATTTTAGGATTATTTTTTTTCTATTCCCGAAAGAATAACAGTGGTCTTTTGATAGGGATTACACTGAAAATGTAAATCGTTTGGGTAGTATAGCCATTTTAACAGCGTTAATCCTTGAACATGGAAGGTTTTTCATTTTTAATGTCTTCTTCATTTTTTTTTATCTTTTTTTTGCAATTTTTATTGCAAACTTTTTACAACTTCTTGGTTAAATTTCTCCCTAGTGCTTTCTTTCTTTCTTTTTCCTGGAGCTGTTGTAAATGAGATTGCTTTCTTTATTTTATTTTATTGATTTTATTTAAATGTCAATACATGACAGTGGAATGCATTACAATTCTTATTACACATATAGAGCACAATTTTTCATATTTTTGTATATAAAGTGTCTTCACGCCAATTCATGTCTTTATACGTGCACTTTTTTTGCATTACAATTCTTATTAAACATATATACCACAATTTTTCATATCATTGTTTGTATATAAAGTAGGTTGATACCCAATTTGTGCCTTCATACATGTACTTTGGATAGTGATGTCATCACTTTCCACCATCCATGCTAATTCCCTGCCTCCTCCCTTCTCCTCCCACCCCTCTTCCCTATCTATAATTCAAATATTCCTCCCATGCTCCCCCTCCCTACCCCACTATAATTCAGCCTCCTTATATCAGAGAAAACATTCAGCATTTATTTTTGGGGGATTGGCTAACTTCACTTAGCATTATCTTCTTCAATATCATCCAATTACCTGCAAATGCCATGATTTTATTCTCTTTTATTGCTGAGTAAAATTCCATTGTGTATATGTGCCACATTTTTTATCCATTCATCCACTGAAGGGCATCTAGGTTGGCTCCACAGTTTAGCTATTGTGAATTGTGCTGCTATAAACATTGATGTGGCTGTGTCCCTGTAGTATGCTGTTTTTAAGTCCTGTAAACTTTTTTATGAAACTACTGATTATGTTTTAAATAATAATTGAATCCAAAATTTCTGGACATTGAGACTAAACTGTAAATATCTTAATAAAACAATTTGTTCATAGGTGATGTATTGTTGATATAGGGATCTGTTAACTTTGTCCTTCCCAACAAAGGAGATTTCTTGGAACCTTACAATAGCACCATAAATCTATAGGGTAAAAACAATAACACATCAGATTCACAGAGCTGGAAAGTAAGACACATGAGCAACATGAAAAGACAAGGGAAGAAAGTACCACAAATAAATCAGGACAACACATTATTAGAAGCATTGGCAGCTACAGCAGAAAAAAAGACAAGAGAAAGATTTCAGGATATACATGGTTAAAATGTTTTGGGATTTCAAAGAAGACATAATATAAAAAATACAGGCAGTGAAATATCACTTTGACAATGAGCTACATAAACAAATCCAAGAGGCAAAAGTTCACCTCAAAAAGGAGATAGAGGTTATACAAAAAACAAACCAATGAAAAAAACCCCGAAATCCTTAAAATAAAAAAAAAACAAATTAAAAACTCAAATGAAACCATCATCAACAGAGTAGACCACTTAGAAGATAGGACATCAGATAATGAAGATCAAATAAATCATCTTGAAAAGAATATAGACCACACAGAGAAAATGATAAGAAACCACGAGCAGAACATTCAAGAAATATGGGATAGCATAAAAAGACCAAATTTAAGAGTTATTGAGATTGCTTTCATGATTTCTTTTTTAATATGTTTATTATTATGTATATAAAGGTTACTGTTTTGTATTTTGATATCATATCCTATGATGTTATTGAATTCAAATCTTTAAAGAAAGATTGAAGAAGATTCATAATTGGATAGAATAAGAACCATTTAAATGCTTAATACTGAAAATATGCATTGGCACTAGTAATGACCTGCCCATAAGGTGATTCTGACATTCTTGATTATACTACTAAGGCTTTTGCAAGGATGACATTGGATCTATCTATCTATCTATTTTTTCTTCTATTTGTTTCATCCTTTTGGAGAATACTAATATAACTAAATCCTTTTAGGATCAAATATATGAAATCTAGGTATTTCTCAAAAATAAGAAATGAAAGAAAGATTAAAAGGAGAGAAAGAAAAAAACTTTGCAAAGAAGTGAAAGACATTTGTCTGTCTTCCAACAAGACAGAAAAGTGGCCATCAGCTAAGGGAAGGCGGACAGCAAGACTTTTTATCCAACAGAAATTTCAGAAAATGTTTAAATTGAAGTTAAGGTTTTGCATTCATGTGGTAAAACTCAGAGCACCATGGGAAGACTGGCCACTCAAGGCTGCTATAGATAGCTACTTGGGCAGAGTCCTAGGGACTCTGAAGGTAGAATACCTGGAATAATGTCAGTCTGCTCAGGCTCCCATAACAGAAAAATATGGACTTAATGGAAATTGATTCTTCAACCATAAAGGAAGTTAGAAGTCCAAGATCAAGATTCTAGGAAATCAACTAAACAAAATGAAGTTTCTCAGAGGGGGACTTTTCCTGGCTTGCAGACAACTGCCTCTGCTGTGTTCTTGCCTTTCCTTGGTGCAGCCATATACAAAGAGAAAAAGAGTAAGCTCTCAGGTGCCTTGTCTTACAAGGACACTAACCCTATCATATCAGTGCCTCACCCTATAATCTTGTTAACCCCAGTTACATACTTGGGGACCCAAGTTCAAGGATAGCTATGGTAGCAATTAGGGAATTGACATATGAGTTGTGAATGGACATTTTCAGTCTATACTAGCCAGGAGATTATCAAGCACATCCAGAGTCAAAGAAAAAACAGGCAAAAAAAAAAAAAACATGAAAAGACAGCAAATGATGCACCCAGGGCAAACTACCTCTGATGACCTTAGACTTTTCCCTCAGCCACTAGAAGCAATGAGATCAACTCTGTTCTTGTCAAGGAGGGCAATTGATCTAGGTTAGCTACAGAAACCTCCTTATAAGACTTAAAGATGACTTGCATAGCAGGTAGGGTTTCATATAAAATGTGATTTACAAACTGATTTAAAAAAATGGACTGGAGAAACTAAGTGACTTGTTAAATGTCACATGGGTTATTAGTGACGAAACAGCACCAGGCATAAAATTATATATGTGTGTATATACACACACATATGTACACACATATATATGTATATATATGATATACACATAAATTTATACACATATGTGCATATTTATATATATACACATATGCTGATACATACGTGTGTGTGGTGGGTTATTTAACATCTTTATACAAAATGTTATACATAAAGATGAAGCACATCTAATATTTCTAAGATTTAGTTTTCTATATTCTCAACTTTTCCATTACTCTTTTCCTTATTTCTATTCTCATTATGCTTTACCTCCAACCACTATCACTAGAATAGTTGTAATAACTAAAGGAGAGGTCAAATAACCTTGTAAAACTCATTGGAAATTACTCCCTATGTATTACATTGGCTTTCTAACTTCAGCAGTTCTTGAAATTCTATACTAACATGTGAGACAGAAATATCATACCCTGATTATACAACTTCAATTTTAAAAAATCATGCTCTCAGTTCTGAGTATATCATGCTTCAGAGACTCACATCTTATCATACAGTAAAGTCCAGAGCAGACTTGTTGCCAGACAAACAGGTGCTCAGTGAGATCATCTTGGACTTCTGGCAATTCTGCTTTCTCTTCCACCATCTTTGCATTTGCTTCCTGGTGATATCCAGATGGCTGCTCAATTCCAGGTTTCATGTCTGCTTTCAAGGAGAGAGACAGAGGAAAAAGAAGAAACCATACACTCCTATGCAAGTCTGCCTTCTTCAGGAGAGCAAAACCCTAAATTTGTATTCATTGTATTTTTCTTCTCCAGCTACAATCAGGATTCTATTAACAGGGGACATAATGAGAGGCATTAATGTGTGCCATAAACCCCTATGACAGGACAGATACTGTGCTCCATCACATGCGGATTCTTTGCAAGGATCATTGGCATCAATGCTAAATAGGGGTGTACCTTTTGTTCACCATCTCACTGACTTGGTTTGCTCTTCTCACTCTTTATTGGCATTGCATTGCCACATTCAGGCTCTAACTTGAAGGGAAATTTATTGTGGATTTGCAGACACTGGAGCCATGTGAAGCAATTATGGACATCAACGACTTCTGATGGCAACTGCTCTTAGAGAACATATGTCCCTTCTAATTGTTTTAGCTTCATCTCTACTACCTGTGTCAAGATTTGTCAGAGCTTGGGTTGCCAATGATTTTTCCAAGTCTTAAGTATGTCATGTAAGATGCATTGTAATGTCATTTAAATATATTCATAACTGCAGTTCTAAAGGATGTCTCAAGGACATAGAGGTGCTCATAACCCTAGAAAACAATGCAATAGACAGATGGAAACTTCCTACTTACCTGATCCAGGACAGGAGAGTCCATCTCTGAAATCAGTGAGGGGAAAAAAAAAGTATGCTTAGGTTGTTTTTCACAGGAGCAAAATGGGAAAACAGTATTTTTATGGAGTGATTGTACATACAGAGGAAATAGCTTTACTGAATATTTTCCTTTGTACGATTCTCAAATTGGCACATTTTCTCTGAGCAAGCAATAAATAAGGTACTGCTAAAGAGGAAATTTCCAAAGATAGATGCATTACTGCTCACGTTTCCCAGTTTCCCAGTCCTTTGATTTATTTACATTACTTCTCAGAATACAAAGCATTTTTGGTGAGCAAGAAGGGCTGAATGTGTTCAAATGAAACCTCTGCATGCTCTTAAAAAGAGCTTCGACATGAGTACAGAACTGAAAATGAAAAATATCAAGGTGTAGCTGTATTCCACAGGATTACCACAGTGTCCTAGAACAGAGACCCAGTGTCAGTGGTTTTTCATGGATCCATCTTGGTCTCACCGCATTCCTCCATTCTGCAGAGTACTCGACAGTCTGTTGGCAAACTCCCTCCTAATTACTTATAGGAACTGAATGTTGCCCTCCATAACTTTACTTCTATATCCCCTTCCAAGGCTGCTACTTGGTGTTGATAAAAATTCCATTGATGCAAATATTTTTACTTGCTAAAATCCTGTGGAAATTATAACTTATGAAATTGAGCATTTTCATCTAAAAATTCTAGTTCTAGGTTTGGTGATACAGCTCAATGGTAGGGCAGTAGCCTGGTAGGAGACCCTGGTTTAAGTCCCTGGCATCACAGAAACAAATAAAAACACCAATTCTAAAAATTGTCCATATTACAGTGGACAGGGAAACATTCAAAATTAAAGTTATATTTGGATTTTTAAAGTCTCATTATAATAGGTTTTTCATTGTGTATTTATGATCAAAATTTAGTCTTGATATTATTTCTACAGACAATTTTCTCTACAATTATCTCTACAAAATCCAATTTTGTTGGATTGTTCTTAGGCCCTAATAAGGTTTATTATCTTCAGAAAAATAGGTGAAAAGTTATGTAATAATGATAAAATGGATAGGCTATACTTCCCAGATAGCAATATGTATCTTCTAATCTTTCTTCTAGCAGCTATGTGACCCCATCTCCACATCTACTGGAATTTTTTCCCCAGAAATTGCAAATTGTAGAGTATGTAGGAAAACTAGAAACTCCATAGATTAATTCCATAATTACCTACAAACTTTGATCTAGACACATCCTACCTGAATCCAGTCTTAGAACTACACAACTTGGGGCTGAATAATTCTTTGCAGTATGTGTGTGGAGGTGGGCTGGGAGCTTTCCTGTGCATTGTGGGGTGTTTTTTGGCATCTTATTACCAACCCTCAGTCTACAACAACCATTGTCTCCAGACATTGCCAAATGTCTCCTGGGGGCAAAAATCTCCCTGGTTCTGTTTATTGCTGTGAATGATTAGGTTTGTACTTTGGTTAGGTTTATACTGTTAACTATATAATGACCTTAGGCAAGTCACTGAAACTCTTGCTTATGTTCTTTTCTTTAAAAAATGAGTATATTACCTTTGTTACCTACACTTTAGTGTGGGAGAATTAAAAATAAATGTCACACTAGAAATACTTGTGGCCATAAAAAAATACTTATTCATATTTTTCTATAATAAAGGAAACATTTAAAACAGATGAATCAAGCCAAAGGGTCATTTCACCTCACACATGAGTGACATTGAAGGGTTCTTCCTTGAGTCTTCTGGCCCCATGATGCTATGTGCTGGCCTCCTGCCCCCATGAAGTGAATGGACCTCCACAGCACAGCATCTCACATCTGCAGCTGCCCTCATTTCACAGCAGGGAAAGGAGAAGTGGCACATGTCCTGAGGTTGCTTCTGGCAACATGTAGAAAGCCACTTGGGTACCGCCTGGAAGAACTCCAAGTTTCCCGCCTATCATTCAGGGTACCAAGTTCCCCTTCACCTCCTATTCCTAGCATGCCTGGCAGTCACTGATGAAATTAACAAATCAATTTCAAGCTATGAATGCTCCCGGTAAACAGAACGCACTCCTGCCAGTTGACTGTCTCTATGACGCACCACAACATGACAGGCGTGGAAATTGTGCCATCGGTGAGACAGGACAGAGTTCACACAATCAAACCACTGGCTGGATCTGACCTCAACTGTGGAAAATTTCTCTGCTATGCATTATGATAGCTCCTCTGACCATCCAAAGAGCAAGCAAGAAACAATCAAAAACAACTTCAAGTATTTCCACCCAATCTTTCAAGTTGTCATGTTATCTTTTGAAAAAAAATAAATAAATAGTTCTATGGTTAAACTCACAAACCTCATTAAATAAAAATCTCCACTCTCAATTGCTCATGACACCATCATCCCCATCCTGGAGGCCCATGTAAGAAATCCAGGCACCCTCACCAAACCATCTTTTCCCTCACTCCACTCATCAATCAATCCAACAGCCATTGCCATTAAGAGTCTGTTATATTTAAATATCTACCAAATCCAACCTTTCCTCCCATCACTAATGCCATTCCTCCTTCTACTACTCATCACTGTCATCTGAATTATTATAACAGTATCCTAAGCAACCACTCAGCTATACACCAAGTTATTCGCCCCCCTGTGGTCTAAATAGCACACATGATTCACTTTGTGTAATGCAAATCTAATATCTCTGCATACTCAAGACCCTTCTCAAGTGAGAAACTGAAAGAGACAGGGTTCCTTTCTTTCCTCTATCTAATACTAATGTACAAGGTACAAAGCTGATAAGTAGCTGCTAAATGAATGTCCTCTTGGAACATTTGCCATATATGAATGCATTCCAGCAGGGGGCAGATTCTTACCCAGAAACTTCTCCCAACTGAGGAATGGTTGTCTGAACTTAAATGCTGGCTCTGCTTACTTGGTCCATTATTCAAAGAAGACATAGCCTAAAAGAAAATGATCATAAATAACATTAAAATCTATACAGGAATGTGTTTTAGATGGCTGAGATTTTTTTTCAGTGTCTTTGAAATTACAATAGCATACATTCAAGGAGAATTCTGGTTCTGTAACTGTGAGAGAATGTCTAGGATAGTGGAAAGAAGAGAGAATTAGAATCAAGAAAACCTGATTCTGAGAACCAGAATCAATTTCACATAATGTGTTATCTGCCCTTTGTTTCCTCATCTAAATGGAAAAGGATAACCCCTACTTGTGTTTACTAAAGGGAATACTGATACAAAAAAAAAAAAAAGCACCATTTAAATATGGTGCACATCCACAAACAACATTTCCATAGAAATCTAAAATTTGTCCACGAACTCTAATAGCTTGAATAGTGTCAGTTTGCTCTTGAATACCCAGGTCATATCCAGGTTAAGAACATTTTCTTTAGGTTTCTACATAGTTTCCCATTCACTATACCATTTAATCCTCTGAAAAACCCTGGAGCAATACACACACAAACACACACACATATTTTATTCTAATTACATAAGAAATAAACATGAAAAAAGGACTTAAACTTATTTACTATATCATTTCACTTTTTATTATTATTTAAAAAGAAAAGACAGTTACAAACAAACCACAGTAAATTTTTTTTCTTTCCTCAACATATCCAAAAAATACTAGGATTGAAAAATGGTTTACCATAAATTGGAGGGGGAATTATTTATTCTTTTTTATTCTATTGACACAATTATCTCAAATCACCACTGCATTGCAGCAAATCTTGGTAGAGATCAGTGTGTTTATTTGAACACAACAGAGAAGCTGCTGTCCAGGGTTAAGTGCAGAAAGTGTAGCATTTACCTTGGCACTGTGCAAATCACACTGGCACAGACATTGAATCTGAGAAATAGAAAAATCTTTAAAATCAGTCCACTAATACGAAGTGAAGTTTTACACTTCTGCTTGTTCTGACATTTCATTTCTTATGTTCTATGTAGCAGGACATGCAATAAGGAACTATCAGATTAACCATTGTCTCTCCTTGAGTATTTGGTTAGCATTTTGGGATACATGATGCACTTTAAGCATCATGGACCTAAATTGATTGAATTCGGAAATCCCACCACAGTATTTAGAAGAACTGGACAATGTACATTGGCATTGTTTGGAGCCTACCTTAATATATTCAACATGTATTTCTGCTGGATATTTATGCTACTCTGCTTTTGCATACACTATGTCTGTATATTCCATATCTGCATATGCTCTTTGACAGCAAATAAATATTAAAGGTAGAAAAGTCAGGTAGTTAAGGTTTTGCTGAATTTAAGAAAACAAGCTGTTTCTTTGATTACTTGCACATTTGGTCCTATTTTCCCCCCCTCCCTTAAACAAGACACTGAAATTACATTGGCCCAACTTCTAAAATTATTTAATGTATCAGAAAGAAGGACAGAATTTAAATTTCTACATAAAATGCAAGGTAAAATTTTTATTATTATTTTGTTTCACAGAAAATAGAGCAAAGACAAGAGTTACAGAAAGCATTTCAGATGAGCAGACATAGGGTGTGGGGTAGAGAATAAACTATTTGCTTGGATGAGATAAAGATACTTAAGTGTGACACAGTTATGACAGATGATTCCAGGAAGGTCTTAACCTAAGCAGGATGCAGGGATTAATACTGCATTGTATCTGCCGCTATGCATTGATGTCTATTACCTGTCCTGACATAAGCCTGTCACTTTTTAGGCATCTTAAGCATATGAACTGCAGTTGTTTGTCTCTTGATAATATATGTCTGGAGGAAGTATAGAAGCAATAAAAAAGGGTGGGGGGGATGCTTTCCTAAAGCTGTGCTTAGGGACTAGGAATCTCTTAAAGCCATAGTCAAGGAATGTCCAAAATGTGTTATGAAGGTCACCACTCTCAACCTATGCACATTTAGTGACACTTACATAAAGCCCAACCAAGGACTGTTAGTCCTGCACATCATGGATATCCAGGCAGTCATCACTAAGCAACTGGGAATTGACATGCAAACAAAACATGTTTGTCATTCCATGTGAACACTACATGTGACATTTCTTCAGAGGCACATATAACTTCTTTGTATTAGAGCAGAAATATTACCACCATCATTCTGTCTCTTGAGTCATGTCGACTATAAAATTTTTAAGTTTGACCTCTTACCAAACTACTTTGTATGTAGACTTGCTTTAATGATTATTCAATATACACCACTGATTTGATAATCTAAATGTGATAGATTGTAGTTATCATTCTTTTATATTACTCTTTGGAATAACTTTTGTTTTACAGTTTTACTTGTCAGTTAAGATTGCATCTTTCCCCTCCTATGTGCAGTTTTATTTTTGTTTTACAAGGTAGTATTCTTATTGCTTCACTATTACCTAAACAGGCTAACAAGGATCATTGGGAGATTGATAAAAAAGTCAAGAAAATTCTGGTATAGAAACATAAATTCAAGATATGGTTTGTGGCAGCCATACTTAGGAAGAACAGACAATGTGCAATTCATATTAGCAAAGCTTTAGAGTCAGAAGATGCTATGTGCTAAACGTTTATGTCTCCCCAGAATTCATATGTGAAAGCCTAAATCTCCAATCTATTTGGAGTTGCCTTTGGAACATAATTAGTTCACGAGGGTAGAGCCTCATGAATAGTATAATGCTCCTACAAAAAGTACAATGAGAAAGATAATCTCTCTCCCCACTATGTGGGATATAAAGAGAAAACAACTTCTGCAATCCAAGAAGAAAGCCCTCACCAGGAACCAAAAACTGCCAGTACCTTGATCTTGAAATTCCCAGCCACAATCCAGTGGGAAATAAATTTCTATTCTTTAAGTCACCTGGTCTATGGTATGCTGTGTTAGCAGCCCAAACTAAGACCCAAGAAAAGTACTTAAGTTCCATGTCTGCCTGTTACTAACTTCTTTCCACGTTTAATTTTTTTACCAGCAAAATGAATTATGTGGCTATGTCTTACAGGTATATTGAAGATTAAATGAGAAAGTAAATGTAGGTGTTTACTAAGACTCAGAACATAATACAAATATAAGTTGATTAAATGGTTTTAGGAAAGTTTCCTTCCCACTACCTACATAAATGGGGTTGGCATATGAGAACATATCAGGCCATAAAATAGACTAATGTCAAAATTAGCAAGTGAATGGCCTTGATGCATAGACAGTATAGTTACTTCCTGAATAATTTGGTGGCTCACTGGAAATCAGAACATTTTGCAAGGCAAATGATTGTGGCTTTGTTGGTATTTGAAGGGGGTGGGGATTTATATGTGCCTCTGTACCACTCAAAACAGAATTAGAACTTTCCTTTCTATATTTTAGTCAATATACCCTCTTTAGCACGGGAAATGATTTCTAATTTATATCACCACAGATTGTTCTGTTCTCTATTTATGAGTTTAAAGTACTCTTTTATTTCTGTTTTTTTTTTTGGCTCAATGAAAGGTTTTAGAGATTCAATTTATCTATGTTGTAGACACTAGGCATTTGTGTTTTGTATTTTCATTTAAATTACAAAGTAGTATTCCAGTGTATGAATATAACATGCCAAAAATTTTATTTGTATTTTCTTTTCTTGTGTGTGAGTGTGTGTGTGCGTGTGTGTGTGTGTGTGTGTGTGTGAGACTAGGGTTTAAACCCAGATGTCCTTTACCACCACACTTCATCTTCAGTCCTTTTTATTTTCTATTTTGAGACAGGGTCTCACTAAGTTGCTGAGGCTGGCCTCAAACTTTCCATCCTCCTGCCTCAGACTGTCAAGTTGCTGGGATTTCAGGCATGCACTACTGGACCTGGTCTTATTTTCTCCTTTAAAGGAGAGTAAGCTTGTTTTCAGTTTTGGGTTATAATAAATGAGTTTGTTATCAATTTTCTACACTTTACTTGTGGACATATGTTTGCATTTATCTTGAGAGTAGAACCTCCTTTGGGAAAATAGTTAGTTCCCCTGGGGGTGTTATTCCCCTGGGACTGGAAATGCTGATACCGCCAGCCTGCTCTTCCAGGTCAGTGGTGTGGGTGGTATTAGAAATCCTGGGAGATGGCCCTTCTCACAGCACAAAGAGAAGTGGTCAAACTGACTAGGAAAGCCCTCCCAGTTGTGGGTTTACGTTCCTAACTAACACAACCCCTTTCTATTCTGTGGTGTGTTCTCACTCTGTTTTACTTCTTTCATCTCTTTCCCAATCAGGAGAAAGGACAGATTTTCTTTTTGCTTCTGCTAAGTCTTATTTCCCTATTCCCATAGGTTGGAGAGTTTGCTAACATGATATGAGAGTGATTATGCAGCAAGCACTGCTGGTAAGAGTTTTTAAGCCGTCATAAAATATAATTAATATCAACCAGACTTCAGAAGCATCTATAATGGAGGTTGGGACTGAGGTTGGCTAAATCATCTTACTTTACTCAAGCTGGTAATAACTAGACTGGCCTCACATTCGCTGCATGCTTATACCATAAAACCCACAAGGACGAACAGTACCCACACAAGTGTCAGTGTGGGTCTCATCCCACCAACCAGATCAGAGGCCACTCTGGATGGGCACTGGATCCCTGTCCTGTCACTTTGCTACTTCTTTGTTAAACACTGACCCCCAACTTAGGGAAAGAAGAAGAAGAGGAAATGACCCTGAGACCCCAAAAGCTGTTACTAAGTGTAATCCAAACTAAGATTAATTAGTTTATAGATTTTCCCCCAGATGATTTCTATTTTCATTGTACATCTGAGATACATTATGAACTTTGAATTACCACCTCAAAGAGAAATCTGTCGCAGAGCAGAGTCTCTTTATGTAAAAATTGTGACATATTCACAAGCATTAGAAATAAGGCTCATTTCTTATTCTGGCTCTGGTACTTACTAGCTGTCTGAGTTTGTCAGACAATTGACTTAACCTTTCTGATATTTAACAAAATAAACTACTGAAAATTGAAATAAACTATTGAAAATTGAATATAACGTATGCAAAAATACATGGTAATATGGTATTTTTTTCAAGATAAATAACCAACTAATCTGAGTTGAGTATAATGATGGAAAAAATACAGAGTTAAACTTCTAGTCATATTGTTGATTTATTTTTAAATATTCTAGGTGTTTAAGATGTTTCATACTTCACCAGTAAAAGTTCTGAAGTAACACTGCAGAGACAACAGATAATTATGAAAGTTGCAAATGCATTTTGCCTAAGATGTAATAAATCTGCTTCTGTTTCATAATTAATCTCTTTTCTTGAAAACTAATCATTTTTGTTTAAATGAAGTATTTTGAAAATCATTAAGAGAAATACAAGCTTGATTTGCCTATATAACACATTATTACATAGACTTTAATGTGAAACACTTTGCTGATCCACATATTTTTGGTATAGTGTAACTCTTCTTTGAGAAATGGAAACAATTACTTACACTTCCCTTTCAGGACTACAAGGTACAATAAATATAAAACCCTTCATATAGTAAATGATTGGCAACAGCCTCTGGAAATTTTATCAGCTGAACTTCTTGGGAGGTTTCTGTTCCAAATCTCCAACCCTTCCCCCAAATATTGAGCAGGATGAGATCTCTAGATTCCAGTGGAGACACGGTTTTCTGAGCTGAGCATATGCTGTTCAGAATTCTAAAGCAATCATAAGTTAAATTCACCCAGCTTTGTTAATCTTCCTCCCATTAAAGATAAATTATGAAATAATAACAGTACCTATAAAGCAGTTAGTTTCAACAACTCTTTTTAAACTAGATTGCATGCTGTGGAAAGAATCAATGTAACTGAAATGAGAAGGGGGAAAATAATTTATTTTAAATTTGAAAAGAGAGCGAGGGAGCTGGGGATTTGTCTCTGAGTTAACTCCTTTCTTTTCACTTTTCACTCGTTTTTCTTTTCACTTTTGCAGAATTTCCTTACTAGATGCTTTTCAATGACACCAACAATTACCTGATGGAGCCCTGGGTACCAAAGAAGAAATACAATGAACAACAGTTTCCTTAAAACTCCTTACATGGAGGTTGAAAAGCACTGCATACTTTTAGGTAAAATCTTTTCCTAGTCTCAAAAATATGGAGCTGGACTTTTCCTGAGTTTACGATGTGGAGGTCTTTGAATTGCTCTCTCTCCATCCTGTGTTTAGAAGATCAAATGGTGGTATTGATTTTAAACTACATTAAGGTGAGTGTGATGATGATGAATAGTCCTCTCTCTTCTCTTCCCAGCTTGAGACCACTTAATGCAGTCCCACATTGACCACAAGAGACCAAAAACCTTTGGGATCCAAAGGTGGCCTTAAGCTGGTGGTGGGAAACTCGGTGAGGCATTCTCATTGGGCAGCCAAATAACATGGCATTTGACACCTGAAGCTATGAATGAGGGTTTTTCCATTTGTATGAAAAATGTATGAGTCACAGATCAACTTTCTGATCTCAACCAATATTTGTCTTCAATTATGATCAGTCAAAGATAAGCTAAATTTTCACATTAAAATTAGTTACATTTTTATTTTTGGTAACCATATTTTATGGCTTTACGGTGGTAAAAAAAAAAAAAAAGATGTGAATTGACATATCAAGAAATTATCTAACTATTCCAGTTCAAAGGTTACCCAAGTCTCTAATCAGAACTAAAAATGTATTGGAAAGTAGTGACTCTTAGCGTTAAAACATAACCATATGTTTTGTACTTTGTTGTAATTGAGGAAACTGAGGTTCAGTGAGGTTATATGTCCAAGGTCATACTACAACAAATAAACAACTCATCCAGAATTCAAATTCAATTTCTCTGATTTAAAACCCTTTCTTCAACCACTATTCCTGAAGTTATCCAGATTCTTCAAGCATGACTGCTTCATGACTTACTAGTCTCATGCCTCACTACATCATTATTGCCTAAAAAAATTAATATAAACCTACATCAAACCTGTCGAATTTGCCAAAAGCTACTTTTAAGAAAAAAGAAATTTTCCATGTATGAAGCCTATTGTTGTTAAAATTAAAAGAGGAAAAATTGCCTGATAGTGATCATCAATATGACTGAATCACTGTCGTTAAAGCCAGGTACGTACTATGATATATTATGGCAGATATCTCAGCCTTGTTCTGCAAGCCTGTACCCTTGATCCTCAGTTCCTCTAAAGCTATTGTTAAGAGAGGTCTGGAGTGCTCAGCTTCTGATTCATTTGAAGAGAACAGCTGGAGTCAACAACTTGAGGCTGTTTCTTTTTTTTTCTTCTAGAATTACGTCTGTAATTATTGCTGTCTACTGTGGGCTGCAGAATGTGTCTTTTTACTCAGAATTGTAGGAGAATTTGCACAAGGTCACCATGCTCCTAATTTAAGAAGTAATTACTAACCTCATTTTCTTCCTTTGTCCATACTCCGTAAGAAAATGTGTTCAAATAAAGTCATGTAATTGGTTTTACCAGATTCAATCCTGTTTCTCAGCCATATTTTATGCTCAGATTTTCTATACTATGGATTCTTTTAAATTTCCCACTTGGGCAAGGGTTAGAAGAAAATAAATATGAAATATTTAATCAATGAGACCTAGTTCCCCCA
>NW_025999977.1:28344558-28372058 GCF_001458135.2 Marmota marmota marmota | reverse complement strand
TGTATATATCTAAATATATATAAATTTAATTGTATACTATGTATTTTACATATAAAAATAATAGGGACAGGGCTGTAATTGTGGCTCAGTGTCAGAGTGCTTGCCTCACATGTATGAGGAACTGGGTTCAATCCTCAACATCATTAAAAATAAATCAATAAAATAAAGGTACCGTGTCCATCAAAACTAAGTATATATATATATATATATATATATATATATATATATATGACAATAATAATAAGAGCAATTATTTTGTGGTAGGCACTCTGACTCCACATGTAATTAGCAATTTAATTTGTGCAAGAACACTATGAGAAAGTGAAGTCACCGTAATTAAATATGTTGTCTAAAGTTGCATAGTTAGTGATCCACATAAGGAATTAAGACTGAAACTTTGGCTGTTAAACACCTCATTTAATATAGGATTCTGATGAGAAAATCATCCATTGATTAAAGGAGAAAAATGAAAGAGGAGGAACAGCTTATAGGTACAGGTATAAATGTGATTTGCATACTGGTCCTCAGAAAGATAAAATCAAACTTGAGGGAAAAAAATAAAAGTAAGCTAAGGTTGTTTATTTGGAATATTAATGCAACTAAAATCCAAAGATATTATTTGATTTTGAGTTTCTATTAAAAATAAAACTGAAAATTAATTATAGATCTATGAAAATTTTTCTCTCATGAAGAGGAAATAAAAATCTGGGGAGATTTTATGGTCCTATCAATAATTAATTTATACAATGTTGGTGAATATGATCTTAAATATGTATCAATTTCCCCTATATAACTAAATGATATGTGCATGATATTAATGCTATATTAGATTCTTCATGTCCCTAACATTCAACAACTCAATTTAATTTCTAAAATTGCAGATCATTTTGGATTATCAATTTAACTAAATCTTTAGACTTACATACAAGATTCAAATGATCATGTGAATACATGGATTTTAAACAAAACTTATAACCCTCTTTCTGTAAGGATAAACATAACTGATAACCCTCTTTTTAGAAGATAAAGAAAGCTTTCTCTTAGATTATAGGAAATCACATATAAATCCCAGCTTGTAATAAAGTGCTCAGTGGCCTGCTAATACTCCCTAAGTGTTTGTTGTTATTAACTGAATTTAAAAATCTTGTGAAAAAGTTACTGATTCATAATCTTTTATAACATTTCTACTTGATCTGTTAACTGGGTTGTATATACTGATAAATTTGAAGTCAACTCCTAGATAGCAAATTATAAAATATGGGTACAGAACTACAGAATTAAAACAGATCAAAGTTTCAGCTTTATTTTTATTTATACACTACTTCTTATTTCATTTACTCGAAGTCATTGTGTAGAATCAAGGATTAACAAATCCCCATTGTTCTCCATCTAGTTAGCCCTCTTCTCCTTTAACCATGGACAAGGGACTGGCCCCATAAATTTACATTACATTCTACAGGAAACAAATCCCATCAATCGATCAAAGAAATTAAAAGGAATTTACACCTTAAAACCTGCTTAATTAATTTCTCACGTATAGTAGATAATTTTTTTAAAGTAGCCATTTTATTGACAGTCATCATTAAATTCCTTGCTTTGTAAATCAAATGCATTTCTAATAGTATAGAGTTGGAAACTCTAAATCTTAGATAACTAACAAAAAGCAAGTTTGAAACATTTCAAGCTCTGGCTATTTTCCTGGACCTAATCACAAAATTATGTTGAACTTGTACTAAAGTCTGGATCTTGAAGGTCCCCCAAGGCCCCATGTGTTGAAAGCTTGGTCCTTAGCCTGTGGTGCTATTCGGAGATGGTGAAACATTTAGGAGGTAGGCCTTAGTAAAAGGACATTAAGTCATTGAGGGCATACCCTTGAGAGCGTTCTCTTTAAGGGCATATTGGAACCCTGACTGCTTCCTCTCTGTGTTTCCCAGCAGCCATGTGATGAGCAGCTTCCTTTGCTCCATGCCCCTGTCATGATGCATTTCCTCACAACAGACCTAAAAGCTATGGTGCCAAAAGGTCATGGACTGAAACCCCGAAAACCATGGTATAAAATAAACCTTTCCTCCTTATAATTGATTATCTCAGGTATTTTGTCACAGTGATGGAAAGCTGACTCACACTTTCCATTAAAGTCTAGCTATGAATGCACATCCTAGGAGTATCTTCAATACAAATGTTAAGTGATTTCACTACCTTTATAATTAATTGTTTTCCAATAGTACTGAAGCAGGCCAGAGATCCCCACCCAGAAGACCCTGGTCTTAACTTAGCTTCTCCAGAGACCCTCAAAAATTCTGTTTAGCATAATTGTTCTTAGACTGTCAGCAAGAATTTCTACAACAGAGTTTTCAGGTGGAAAGTGTGTTTGCAGAGACAAAGTGTAATCACTCAAGACCTCCAGCCACAGTCTGGAACCTCCATAGAGGCATTTGCATCTCAAAGGACTGTAGTCATATCCTGTTAGCCAGCTGGTGGGAAGAAAGGGAAGGGGAACTCTTCCTTTCCCAGACACTGACTTTCACAGAGAGTGTCCTTGGTCTGAATTTGGTGCCCAGAACAGTGAAAAAATACGCTTTTGTGTGAACTTCTACAGATTGTGAGCCTCTGAGCCCCTCCCTTACACACTGGATATATAAAGTTCTAAAACTTTCTGAACTCTGGGTTTAGAGGGGTGATTTGATGGAGGCAAACCCCAGTTTTTGAACCTGGATGCAGTCAGTTAACCTGCTTCCGGCTATCCCTCGGTGTCCAGCCTCATCTGTCCCACTGTGCAAAGAACTGGAAAATCTAGCAAATTAAATTCTCCCAAGTTTCCACCATTAAAAATACTTTTATGTTGAAATGGGAGTAAGCAAGGTAGTCACACCCACTGTACAGTATTAATGAAGAAATGAATAACAAAACAAATGCCCAGATAATAGAGAACTTAGGCAAAAGTCAAAAGTAAAAAGCACAGGTCTTTATTTTGGATGATCTTGAATTTGAGATTTCAAATAAAAACTTGAAATTACAGCATTATTCTCTAAAAAACAACTTTTAATTTTAAAATAGTCTATGGGAAAGATAGAGTTTAATTATTGGGGTCTAAAAGCTTTATTCTACTTAGGTATGTACTTTTATTATAATATAGGTAATACATATTTATTTATTCCCTTTAGAAAATTTGCCAAAAAATTTAACCTTCTCTTATAAAGTTTTGAAAAATATTGTTTTTTAAAAGAACAACTGATATAGCCAACAGGAATAAAACCACATTCTTTGCAGTATGTATGGTTTGCCATTGTGCTTATCGTAACTAAAAATATTTTTTAGTTCTTTCAGTTCCAAAAGGCACTATTTTTAACAAAAGATTCTGGTAAATAGTTCAAAGAGCTGATGAAATTTCACTGCAAGATTTTCCACCCAGAGAACAGATTACAGAATGCTTTCTGAGCTACAAATGACCAGAGGATAATGTTTGTGTTCAAGACAACAGTTTAATCTTCATTGTTAGTAAACCTGGTCTAAGAGATCCCAGTTAAAAGATGAATCCATTTTCTAAGGTTTAGATTGTTTTCCAAATCTTAATTGACAGATCTTAAAAGGTCTTTTTTGGCAACATAAAAAGTCCACATGACTAGATCCATCATGTCAATATAGAAAAGTTTGCACTTGTCTAAACAGTTAGATGAAGATGGATCGATGAAGAGGTAGCCTATGGATTTTAATAAGAATTCTCTGTCAAGAAAGACAAGTAGTATTCAAATAAATGACTAAAATCTACTCCTCCACATGAAACACCACCTGAAAACCATCTGTTTTGCATAGCTCACCTGTAGTCATGTCCCTAAGTGCCTCTAGGTTGAGTACCTCCTATCTTCTTAGAGAGTCAAAGAAAGAAAGGCAGCTTATCAAAGGGAAAGTGTGTAGGTTTGAGTTTAAGGCAAATAATAAAAATTACAAAAAAACAAAAACTGGTCACTACTTGCTTACCCACCTTGTTAAAGTCACTTAACTGACTTTCCTCTTCTGATCTGACCTTTTCTGAATGTCTTTGCTTCCGCTACCTCAGGTTTCAGCTGCAGTAATTCTCTGTCTGAATGCCCATTCCTTCTTTTCTACTTACCCAAAGCCACTGCATCTTCAATTATTTGCTTCTCTGGATCAAGTAAGAAAAGACAGATTTCTTCCTATTCTCATTTCTCATACCTCTAAATTTGTTCCTGTCACATAAACTTTACAAGGGAAATCATATTAAATATATTCTTATCTCCTTAACTAAATTCCAGTTTTCTTGGAGGCAGGAATCATGGTTCTACCATCTTTCTATTATCATAGAGATAGAAGTATTACAGTATTTAAAGTAAGAAGTCAATAATAAGTTATTTTTTCAGTTATTGCTGAAAAAAACACTCATGGAGGAGGTGATTATATAGTTAGAAGCATCAGCAGTGGATTGGCTAAAAAAATAACTGATGTCTAAGTCTAAATAATATGATATATGGAAGTTTAAGAATCTTTTCCTATTCAATTTTTAAAGTTATATATATATATTTTGGTGCTGGGGATTGAACCCAGGGACTTGTGCATGCTAGGCAAGCACTCTACCAATTGATCCATATCTCCAGCCCCTAAAGTTATCTTGAGCAAAAACATAAATGGAATATTCCTTATATCTAGTGATAGCACAGAGTGGAAAGACTATAGAATACACTGGAAGACAAAGGCAGAAACTTGTTCAATGCCAAGGCTTTCAAACTTACATGCAAATCTATTGACTCATTGTATTAAGAATGCTTTCCACATAATCACTCAGTTATTTAGCATAAGTTGTATATTTTTTATTGCATCCAGAGTAAATTCATATAACATTGACAAACTCTTTAAAAATAAAATAAAAGCTAAAGAATGAAGAAACTAAAACAGTCCATACTGGACCACATTTTTCCTCCTCAATGTCCGAAATTAATACCTCTTCATCATTTCCACCAAGTGTGATATTTAGAGCTCTCCCTTCCTTATTTTCTCTTCCATTGTGTTTTCTTTCAAAACACACACACACAAACACACACACACACACACACCAGGAGAAGAAGCCAGAAGAGCCAACCTAGGGCAGACAGGACACCCCCATTTCTTGACCTCACCAGCCACAACACAGAGCGTATCTTATTCCCCTCAAAGCTTCTCTCGGATCACATTTCTGTTTTGTTTGTTTGTTTTTTAAATAACACTTTTGAATAGAACAAATACCACAGGCTGAGTTGTCTAGTACTGAAAGTCTCTCCCACTAGATCTGGATTATCTTTGATTTGCTTTCTGTCTGTTCACTTGCCTTTTCTTATTTTCCCACTCAGAATCCTCAAATGCAACGTGACATTCTTTACAATTAAAACCAACTTAGAAAAGCATTAAGATAGAAGTAAATGATATGTCTTTGATCTGTACAAAAGTATTTCCATAATAAAGCATTTTGCGTTTCATAAAATATTATGTATTCCCTGATAGTTTCCAAAGAATGATCAATTTGAGATGACACAGGAAACACAAAATAACAAAGCAAACAAATTTGTAAATTAAAATGTGATAAGAGAGATTTGAGGTCATATAGAATAAATTCCTTTTGTTTTCTTTTATTTTAAAAGTACAACTACTCAAATTATTGAATATGAGTAAAAAAAGAAAAGCATACCTATTATCCCATCATTCAAACACAATTTGTATTCACATTTGCTGATTCCCTGTAGTTCTTTTCTGAGTATCTTTTTTTTTTAAATTGTAATTATGTAGAATATATAAGTATGCTTTTTTTTTTTTTAATGAGCATTGTCATATGAATTTTAAAAACAAAATCCCTCAAAGGACCCAAAAATAACAGTTAACTTCACTTAGTGTTTTGCTTAGTTTTGAGTTTTCTATAAGAAAGGGGGCGGGGAATAAGGCACAACTGGCTGTGCTCTATTTTTAGCTAATGTTTGATAAAAAGGAACATATGATGTCAAGAGGCACAGTCAAGTCTCCCTGGCACTAATCTAATGGAAAGTGATACTTTTTATGAGACTAAATATGAAAAGGCACTGAGTAGTCATACTGATTTCTGTGTTGTAATGATTTCTCCTGGAAAAAAAGAAAAAGAAAGAACAACTTCATATCTTAACCTGACCACAGTTCAAATATAGCTGATTAGTCACCTTCCCTCCTAGACTCCAATTGTGGCAGTGATCTGCTCACTCACAAGGGTGCCCAAATGCACAGGAGCCTAACTGACCGTGATTCTCCTGAAGAGATGACATTTCCATAGGTGCCAGACTTCACCTTCACACCACTGTACACTAGGCCACCTTCTAAGACAGCAAATCAGAAGCCTAATAATCATGGTTGGTCTTGAGAAGCATTTCTGAGGACTTACATTCTTCCTTAGCAGATGCTTCAGAAGGGAGTCGGTAGAGACAGGTACTATATTGTCATGGTACGTCAACCATAGCTGCCATGTTACAGACATTGTGCTATGTTAATGTCGATTGTCTATTTGGAGACAATAAGGAGACTACTTGGTCATAACTANCCCCGCTGTTCTGAGTTCTCTTCAGGGTAATGATCTCATTGCTATGGAATTCTTTTATGGTTTTACTTAAAAGACAAATACAATCTAGACCTTTGGCTGCGTGTAACATTTCACTCATCTCTAGATTCCCTTACCTCTAAATTTCCTCACATATCAACATTTTCATGACTTCTTTCTTTTCCTCTCTGCTCTGTCTTTTGACTTCAAGAGAGTCCATTGTTTTTCACCATTTAAATCCTCTAGAGCTAATGATATATTTACCAATGAATTATTAATGAACTATTATTGCCCCTAATTTTTAGATGGGAAATTATAGCTCAAGCAGGCTAATTAAATGACCAAAGTTATGGCTACTAAACTGTAGAATCAAGGTTCAAGATTATTTCTTTTTATTTGCATTCTCAGTCAGTCAGCATTCCATCATTATAACAAAACGCCTGAATAATTAGTTTAAAAATAGAAAAGGTTTATTTTGGCTCACAGTTTCGGTGGTTTCAGTCCAAAATTAGACAGATCTATTACTTTGAGCTTCTAGTTGGGGTAACAAATGGGCATGGTAGGGACCGTGTGGCAGAATAAACTGCTTACCTCATGGCCAAGAAGTAAAAGAAGAAGACAGGACCAGGGTCCCAATCCACTTTGAGGGGATACTTCCAACAACATAAGAACCTCCCACTAGGACCCACCTCCTAAAGATCTGACCACTTTCCAATAACCCCATCCTGGGACCAGTTCTTTCACCCATGGATCTTTGGGAGACATTTAACATGAAAACTATAACATATAGCACCAGCAGATGTTTTTCTTCCAATCTTCTATTGCTGTCTATTTTTTCCTTTATTTTCAACATTGAATTATTTTATCTCTTTCTGTATTTCCTAACACTCTTAAACTCTTCATTTGTCGTCCAGCCTATCACCATGCCAGTACCCCACTCTCCTTGTAAGTGGATCAAGGCTAATCAAGTAGTCTTCTTGTAATCTCTAATAATTCCCCATCCCTGCCACAAATGCAATGTTGAACACCCACTTCTCAAGACTTGCATTGTCTTTACCAATATGACATTGCTCTTGTTTTACTTCTCCCCTTCACTGCAGTTATGTTTTTTTCCTTAGCTTTTGCTATACTGAATTTTTAGTTTGGTAATTATGCCAAACAGAATCAATTTTTAATATCAATATCACATTATAATGACTGTATGTGACCTTTTCCAAAGTTTTCTAATATCTCTGAGCCTCAATAGGATCATCTATGGAAGATTGTTTAGAGCCAGGCATGCAGTCCCAGCTACTTAGGAAGCTGAGACAGAAAGAGCACTTGAACTCACAAGTTTGAGGCCCATCTGGAAAACATAGCAAGACCCCATCTCAAAAAACTTAGTAATTTTTAAAAATAACAGAAAAGTGGTTTCAAGGGACAGATGAAATTTACTTATTTGTATACAATGGAACTCAAGACATGTCAATTCACAAGCCCAAGTTAAAACAAACAAACAAAAAAGATTTCAATGCTTTTTTGTATTCCATGGAATAATGATGAATTCTTGAGAGTACCAGATTATAACTATTGTCTATATAATGAGGTTACATGCCACATCACTTACGAGGGTCCCTAAGAGAAAGCATCCTGCCAAGTGATAGTTCCTTTTAGCTCTCAACACCTGAAACATGCCCCCCAAATGTTGGCATTACTACAACATTGAATAGAAGATACTTCAAACAGAATATAAAAGATCCACTTAATGTGTTTATTTTATATACTTTTTGTTAACTTTAATAAATTAAAATGATAATAATAATTAGTATGTTAATGCTCTGAAAAGCTGTGACCTTGAAACAGGGATTCACATATGAAATAGAACATCCAACTCCAATTCCCCTTAGGTATAAGAGTAACATCAAGGAATGGGCAGAGCTCTGAGAATTTGCATGTGAGAAGTCTCTGGAAATAACCATTTTAGGAATGTTTTGTTAAGTAGCTCTTGTAGTGGGGAGAATAATGCTTCCCTCCATCTCCCAAACCCAAAGATACTCACATCCTGATACCTGGAAATTGAATATATTACTGTACTGAAGATAGGAGAAGGGGCTATGAGCCAAGGAGTGCATGTACCTCTACAAAATGGAAAAATCAAGGCTATAGATTATCTTCTATAGCTCTGTTATGGCTTGGATATGAAGAATCCCCTGAAAGCTCATGTATGAGAGAATGCAGGGATGTTCAGAGGTAAATTGATTAAATTAGGAGAGTTCCAACCTAATTAGTAGATTAATTAATGGATTGACCCATTTGATGGATTAATAAAAAGGACTTCTGTGCTGGATGGTAACTGTGGGCAGGTAAGGCATGGCTGGAGAAGGTAGATCATTGGGGATTGCCACTTGACCTCTGACTTCTCCTCTCTCTGTTTCTTGACCACACTGATGTAAGCATCTTTCCGCTACCACACCCTTCCACCATGATGTTATGCCTCACCTTGGGCCCAGTGTGATGGAAACTGCTGACTATGGATGGAATCTCTTAAACCATGAGCCAAAATAAACTTTCCTCCTCTAAGTTGTTCTTGTCCATTATTTTGGTCACGGAAATGAAAAGCTGAATAACACAAGCCTCTAGAATGGAACTTGACCCTGAGCACACTAATTCAGACTGACTCCCATCACTGTCAAAAATGTTTGTATTAAGTCATGAAGTTTGTCCTACATTTTAAGTGCAGCAGCAGAAAAGTGACACCACATCCATTTCAAGTTATCCTTGTGATCATTCTCTTGGTAAAATAAATAAACAGAAGAGTAGTGGCTGAATTTTCTCCAGGGAATGATGATGGATTTTTGAGAGTTCCAGATTATAAACAAATAAACACCAACAGAAAACTATTTAAAGTTGGAGTTTTTCATTTACCTTTACAGGGAGGTAAAATCAAGTTTGAGCGGATATATTTCTGAAAAAATATAATTTTCTTAAAACAGAAACAATTCTCAGCACACACACACACATACAGTTGTGAATGGGTCCTAATGCAATGACACCTCCTGATATTTTAAAACAAGAGAAAGCCATGCCTTCATATCTTTGTTCCTTATTATCAGCCTACATCTCCATGAAGGGAAAATCTTAGAAATGTGTATCTTCATAAAAAATAATATATCAGGGTTGGGGTTGTGGCTTGGTGGTAGAGCATTTGCCTGGCATGTGTGGGGTACTGGGTTTGATTCTCAGCACCACATATAAACAAACAAACAAACAAATAAATAACAAAGGTCCATAAACAATTTAAAAGAAAAAGGAATATGTCATGTTAATTTATGTTGTAATTTATGACAATGTCTATGCTTTTATGATTGCCAGCTCCTCAATATAAACAAAAAAATATTAAGCTTGTTTCTAACATTTAGAATTTTCATGAAACAACAGATACTTTACTACATTTGATAACTTAAAATAACTGCATCATTTTACCCAGCTCTACCTCAACACAGATTGCTTAGAGAGCAGGACATTACAGAATTCCATAAAGCAGAGACTGATTGAACATGTACTGCTAAGGATATCCCATCTGTCATATAATTTAAATATTATCTTATATTTAATTTGACCACCCTTCACTGAAGTTTGGGACAAGCAGCTGCTCAAGTGGTTTCCTTAGCCAGACAGCATATTGCAATGGTTTATGAATTAGTTTCATGTTGTGGTTCCAGGAAGTTACATCCCTTTAATCCTGTCGGATTCAAAGTTTCAGGGAGAAGAGTATGATTTCTATATCCAAATATCCATCTTTGAGAAAATTCTCTAAAATAAAATGTTATTTTCTGGTTAGAACTGCTATAAACAATTAACTTGAAGGCCACATGAAAACATGAGAAAAGAAAATGTGCACACCATCTGAACATCTGGAGACTGTTTTTTTTTTTTTTTTCCTCCTGGCTTGGGGAAAGTTCTATGTCAAAACCTCAAGCAATAGTTTACTATCATTCTTCATCCAGCCTCAATTAAATAGGACGTGGTTTTGTACCTTTGGTGGTTTTGAGGTTTGGAACTACTTGAACAATTGGGATTGGAGCCTTTTCTAATGTTACAGCTGTTTTCAATTTAGACATTGAAAACTAGAGGAAATGTACTAACTTTACTGCTTTATTGAGTGTTGTTGATTTATGACTTTTTTTTTAGCACTTGCTTTAGGTGACCTGCTCTAGTTTAATCCAAAATCATTCTTTCAATGCATTGAGTTTCCTGTCAAAATACATTAATTATGAGTTGCTCATGCATCTAAAAGTTCTACTCATGCAGAAATTTATTTGACTCTTCATATGCAGATAAGTGACTTTTGTCTTGGTGACCTTTAAAGAATGAGAGTGACAAATTTTAATGGACCCATCAAAATGGTGATATCTATGTGTATGATGCACACATTATCAAATCTTAAAGTTTTGATCTCTCACACCTTTTCCAATCTCAGTATGATATCAGAGGACATTTTCTGTGTATGTAAAAGTCAATATTTTCACATAATCACAGCAAATCTTAAACAAAAAATTTCAAGAAATTTAGAACATTGTTTTTAAAACTTCACTGATAAAATCTTAGAATACCTAAACTACAATATCCCACAGTAAGATTTCAATAAAAAACATGAGGAATGATGATAACTTAAAAAAATGATTTAATCTTTTATTAAAATTTCAAACTACTTTTATGCATGGTACTTATTGTGTAATCTGTGAAGCAGACTGGGCAGGATTATTAAACATTCTGGAAAACAAGAAAAATGAAGTCCAAGGAGATTAAATATCTTGTGTGAGATGACACTTTCATGAAGTGGAAAATCCAGATTTCTTGGACTTAGCCCTGCAGTCTTTACTGTCAGCAATTTTCTTTAACTAGTTTCTCTTGTGACTAAAGGAATGATCTGGACACTTTTTTTTAACCAAAATTTTCTGGAAAATACATTAATAAACTTGTAAGGAATTTCTGAACACACTGTTGCTCAGGGACTCAATTAGAATGTTATATTCTGTAGCTCCTGCCATTGAAGGAACAAAGCTATGCTTGGCAAAAGGACCTGATATTGTGCACTAGTCATTGTGAAAACTCAGCTTGAATTTGATTCTGCTACTCTGCCCGTGCAAAACCCGAAAAACATGATGAAATTATTGTGAGACACAATAGAGGCCATTGTTTAAAAGCGAGAAATATCCTGGGGATTTAACGCTCCCAAATTCACTAGGACCCAGGAATCTTATTTCTTAGAAGTTTTTTACTTAGCATATCTCTAACTCTGCTCAGTCTCTGAAAAGCAATGAGAATATGGAACAAGTAGAAGAATACTAGCAAAAAGTTCTGTAATTATATATTGTAGTAAAATCCATGGTGGTATTCTTTATTTTTGAGATCACAGCTACAACTGAAGAGGATAAGAAAAATAACATTGTACCCTATATGTTTTTGTCAGCTGAATTTTCTAGCCAAAAGTGAGATTAATCTGATAAATTTTTTCAGTAATGACCTTGCAAATAAAATTAGTTATGACCAAGTAGTCTCCTTATTGTCTCCAAATAGACAATCGACATTAACATAGCACAATGTCTGTAACATGGCAGCTATGGTTGACGTACCATGACAATATAGTACCACATTCCAAAGACAGGTGAAAAGCCATGATTCCAAGAGTATTTATCATCCAGTTATGACTTCCAAACTCCTCATTTCTTTTTGAGGAATAAGAGGGTTAGTATTGAGGATATGATTTTGGCCTAGAGACATTGGCGTGACATCTATGACAACTCCTGTAGAGAAGGGTTATAGGTAGTCCTTCCTAATGCACCTCAGGCCTAAGAAAAGGGGCTTTAATTGGGAACTCTAAGAACAACCTGCATGGTTCCATTCTGGCTTATCAAACGCCATGGACAAATCTTACATGTCACAAAGAAATCTGAAAGCACTCAGTGATTTATCTGTTGCTCTAATGGTAAAGAGAAACAATTGTTACTTCTAAGAATTGGCCAGCACTGGCAATTTTTACAGGGTTTTCAGGGTAGTAGGCACAGGAAAATCTCCTTTGGCATCCATGCATGAGGAAACAAAAAAGCAAATAAATAAATAAAGCCAACATGAGGTGTCTTTGAACACATCCAAGTTCTCAGCAGAAAGAAGCTAGACATCTCATCAGGTACCTGGGGACTGTGAAAGAAATCAAAAGAGAAAAGTAAAAATGAGAGGAATTTAACACTTATGGGATTTCAATCCAGTGATGGGAAGTTTTCTGAGAAAGAGCTTACACCTCTACCAAGTTCAGAAGGTGTCAGTACCCTCCACAATGGCCCAGTCAGCAGAAATTCCCTGTTTCCATTCTCTCCTGCCTCCCACTGCTCCAACCACAGGGGGCCAGAAACTGTCATAAACAAGATGGATAAGGAAGAAGAGAGGCCAGTGGAAGAAATGGGATAAGGAATCACCTGTCCCCTTTCCCATCTTCCAGATTCTCATTTATATGAAGCAAATCAAGCAAGAAGTTTTAACTTGAAACCAAGATTGAAGTTACCTCTTAGAGCTAAATAATTGGTTACTAAGCTGAGACTATGTTATGTGAATGGAAGGGAAGGGAAAATAGCCTGTACTAGTTAGGGTTATCCAGAAAAGCTGTTCAGGCTGTGCTCCATTTTCCATCCAGGAGCAGGGGAAACTTGGTCCCAAAGAGTAGATTTAAAGGGTTTATGGAAACAGCTTGTTCTCTGATGACATTCCTTTGAGTTCTGCATGTTCAGTCGATGACAGTAGACTATTGTAAAACTAGTAATAATCATTACTGAGTGTATATAGTGGCTTGAATGGCCTATCACATCATCAATAATATTTTTCTCTTTCCTTCCAGCATTTCTCTTTCTCACTCTCACTCTCATCTAGTTTCCACTTTTGTTCTCAAATTTCCATTCTGTTTCTGAACTGATTTTAACATGAAGACAGTATTTCAGTTCTGTCTCCTAGGCTGAGAACATTATAAACTTCAATACAAGAAAATAGTAATGGAACAGCTTTTAAGCTACAGCACTAAATATCTGCATTTCCTTGTCTTTTAAGAACAAGCAGGTAGTGACAGAACCACTCATGAGAAATTATTAGAATAGTTGCTGGGCTAGTTTATACATGCCATACTTTTCTCTGGCTTTTTTTTTCTTTTTCTTTACTTTGAAATAACGATGAAAGAACTGCTCTAGAAGGCAGTAATGGCTCCCCTACTTTCATTGTTTTTTTCCCCCTAAAACTGTGCTCATTAAACCACAGCTTTTCTATAATCTTCTAATAATCAGCTATACAGTTAGCAGCAATGTAAAAGCACTTCCATATTTTATAGTAACTGAGAATCCCTGCTATCTATAATTACAGTCAACACTTGGACAAAAAGGGAAAGACTTAATTTTCTCAATGTTTTCATGCATGGAAAAACAATCGAGTTTTCCCTTTTATTTGTAATTGCATTGATTGGCCTTAGCTGGGTTTACTTTTCCAAATTATAGGCAAGCCAGACCATTGAAGTGTTAAAGTCTTTAAACAGCTTGTTATTATTTTATTTTCTATACTCCTAAAGGCAGTGATAAAAATCTTCTCAAGTTACATTTATCTTTTGCTATCAATCTCTCAAGGGCCAGACCGACTGACTATTCATTGACCTGAAATCTTTAGATTAAGTTTTGGCTGGAAACTAATAAAGCTGAAAACTAGAAAATGGAATAGTCCATTATTGAAGGAATCTTGCCCTAAGAAGCAGTAGGAGAAGGAATAACAAATGTTCTTTTATTAAGGACTGTGCTAAGCTAATGACTCTAACTTTGGCAAGTTACTAATAGAAACCAGGGAAGTTGAACACAGTGTTCAGAGAATGATCAAAAGTACTGAAAGAATGGAGAGTGATTCTCGGAGCATTCCATTTCTAGGTTTTGTTAACTAATCTTACTGAATGATGCATCCTACTCCAAACTCAGGATTGATGTTTCATGTGTAATAGTACTGAATCTTGAATATTTTATCCTAAAACTTTAAATGCAAGAAAATACCCTATAAAGTAAATAATAAAATACTTTCTTTTTCATAGACATTTATCACACAGGGAATTTTTGAGGGAACTCTATCCACTAGTAATATCAAATTTTCTTGTATATTATGCTCATACTATATTGACTTTTCTATCTTCCTTTATTAAATATTGAAGGAGACTGCTTCAAACTTCCCATGCAATTATAGGGCTGATAATTTCATCTCATAGATCATTTTAATTTTTTTTTTTTGCTTTCTACATTTTGTGACTATGTTCCTGGTTATATATAGATTTTAAATGGTTGTACTTCCCTGGTGAAACATTAACATTAGGAATGTCTCTACTTACCTCTAGTATTATTTCTGCATTAAAACTCAGCATGCATGATATTGCCATAGCAACACAACTTTTCTTTTGGATACAGTTTATAAAGTGTTTCTTTTTCTACTGAATTTTTCTAATATTTTCATATCAGTATGTGCCTTTTGCAAACAGTTCATAATTAGATTTTAAAGAATTAAATCTAGTCTGAAATGTTTATATTTTAATTAAAATATAAAGTACATTTACAACTGTGTTTACTAAGCTATTTATATCTACTATTGAAACTTCAGGTTCCCAATTCAGCATTAGGAGTGTGAAAATAAAATATTAGTCCATATTCTGTGAGTTTCAAGAGGTCCTCGCAGGTCCACATTTTAAAGAAAACTATTTGGAAAGCCACAATGGTGAACTAAGTTACCTTTCAAACTATCACTCCATAATATAAAAGCAACACAAAGATTCAGTATCATTAATTTCCAGTGACCCTATGTAAGGCTCTTTGAATAAAAGCAAGCTAATGAGGAATCAAAAGAATCTTTTGTATATTGCCATAAATCTCTGAATCAAGATTTTTTAAAAGAAAATTTCAAGAACTCTTTTGATCCTAGCTTTATTAAACACTTTAATTGAGTTTCTTATTTTAGATATAAAAGAGGGATACAAAAGGTTGCAAAGCAATATCATAAAACATAGTCATGAAACCCAGAGCATTGGTACATCTGTAGTCCAAACTACTAAGGGTGCTGAGGCAGCAGTATCACTTGAATCCAGCATTGCAGTTCAGTCTGAGCAACAGAGCAAAACCCTGTCTGAAAAAAAAAAATAAGATAGAAAGAATGAAAAAAAGAGAGTCATGTAGACCTCCATTTGGTTGCCATAAATAATAATAAAAATGTCTTAATTTCATGCAGTGCATATTTTATATCACTTCTGCATTTTAAACAGATTGGCTAATTATAATGCCATATCAGGATAATTTGACTGAATTGCCTGTCTAATATTTATAGTTCATATTTCATTAGGCTTTTATCCTTGGTGAAGCTAATTTTCCTTAACTTTTCAAGTCGTTTATTTATGAGCAGTCATAAAATTTGCTTTGGAGAGCTTAGCTTCTCAAACAAAACTGTAAACAGAGTACTGAGAAAACCTCTAGAATCAAAGAATGACATATGTTCACTATAACTTGCATATAAAATCAAATATAGCATAGTCAATTAATGTAAGAGGTGTGTGTGTGTGTGTGTGTGTGTGTGTGTGTGTGTGAGTGATTATTTCCCCATAGGGAGACTAAAAAGAAACAGCTCAATCTTAAGATAGTATTGATTGTTTTATTATTATTGGGTTTTTTGTGTCTATTTTCTTTGTAAATTAGGATATGAAGTAGCCTTAATATGGAACAAAACACAAGTATTGAAAGGAGAACCTTTGAGGCAAACTGGCTTTCCAATCACTCTATTTGTATAAAACATATGCAATATGACCAAAGGCTTCTACATCTTTGGATTCCTTCCTGAGAGTTATGTATACTGTCAATTCAGTTTGGTTTGGATTTTTAACTCAACGAGTCTCAGCATTTTCTCATTGATTCAATGATATCAGAAGACACTCTCCTGAAAGAGCTGGCTTTGTGGTTCTTATTGTACAATCTGGAAGCAATTCCAATGCTATTAAGTAAGCTCTCAAAAAGATGAAAGAGGGAGAAGGGAGATGAGAAGTACATAATAAAAAGTGATTCTGACATCAAATCTTTTATTGAAGTGAGAAATAATTTATTACTTAAGGTTTTTAGACTTCTCAAAATATTCCTAGAAATGCTATTTTTTTGGTATTTCTAAAAAATCAATTTACAAAACATAAAAAACTTTAACACTATAACCACATATCGATTTGGCCAAGTATATTATGATATATATTGGTCACTCCTTCTTTTTGTCAGACCAAGTTCTTTTCTCATCCTCATCAGACAGATGGTCCACACAGATAATACTGAAACTAATGGAAGACTGAGGTTTGCCTCTCTATTCACTAGAGGTTCCAAGAAAAAAAAATTAAATAGGCTCAGATTGTTACTACTTTCTGACAGTATGAATAGTCACTTCTAAATTTTGATGGGAGATTCTATACTGTAGCTTGGATTGCTCAGGTGCATTATAAGGCTCTTCTCTGGCTAGAGTACTCTGGATGCCTTTCCTTCACAGCATGATTCATGCTGCACTTTTTCCTTTTCTTTTTTCTTTTGGGCTTACCTCATGACTTTCCTGTCTCTCCACTGTTATAGTCCTGTGCGAATTGTGTACCATGTCTGAATATTATAGTTTAATATATTTTTCCAGTTTTTGAAGGTGGGGAAGAATAAGCCCAGTTACTCCATAATGGTCAGACATATAATTTATGCTCCTTCCCCTTGACCCCCTTAGTCTTGAGTATAAAATATAACAGAAGTGTACTGCAATTTTCTCATTTAAGCTTCCTGAAAACATACATCTCTAATGGAAAATATTAGCTCTACATCTAAACTTGTATTATAATGTTACTGTTTTTTAAGAGACAACATATCATTAATGTAGAAATCACAGAAGATAATGAAGATGATATAAACACATGTAAAGATGAACTGATATTTTTCTACTTTGGAGTCCTTCAATTATATTCTAATTGCAATAGAGATCTTATGACATTGCTAAGGGATGACAGAGTTCATTTCACCTTATCACTAAACTCAAATCTCCTTAGTTGGGAATATGTATTTCTACTTTCTATTTTACTTAATAGGAAAATGAAATCTTAAACTGTGAAGCTGTTTTAAAAAGACTTCAAATTAATGAAAATTACTAAGGGCAATTTTGGAGTTTTCTCAAAAAAAAAAAAAAAAAAGCTTACCTCCAATTAAGAAAAAAAAGATGAGGTCATGTCCAGTTTGTATTATATTATTTCTAGATAATATTCCCACAATATTATTTCTATCCCTAAATAGGCAACAAAATGCTAGATGTGACTATACGTATTCATTTGTTTAATTTATGGAAGCCTGAATGGACATCAATATATGCTTATACGTAAGAACTATTACGGATGCCAAGTGCCCCAGTAGTTACTCCACTGCTGAACTCACACCTACTTCATGTGTACAAAAGAAAATTATAGCTAACTGTGAAAGTTCTTTGAAAGCTCATTTTTAGAAAATTTCTAATTTTGATGACTTACAGATATTCATAATTTAATGTGGATATAAACATGATAGAAGAGCCTGTAGTGGACATGTTTGAACAAGAGATGTCTCCTCTCTATAGAGATGGAGTCTTTAACACTTTAGAATATTTTGATATAACTAATTGTTTTACATGCTGCCTCAAAGTTGGTTTCAGATAAGTTGGAATAGCAGACTTTTTTAATTCACTAGATCCTCTTTGGTCACCTTATTCAAATATTATAAACAGAGGTGAAATGTAAATGAGAAGGGGATGTTTGTATTCTTGTAGGAAATGATATATTAAATAATCAATTTATAGTTATACCTATAATTATTGGTATTTGATATTTTTCCATTAATGACAAGAGTGCTAATAATAATTGTACCTGTTAAACTCCTTGTCCAATTCTGTTAGAATTTCATATTCATCCATCCTTTCATTTTTTCAAATGAGAATATTCTTTTGGGTCAGGGTACATTAAGGATAGTAGCTAAATGCTTGACATTTTTTTTTCTTTTCCAGCACTTAATTTATAACCTTTATTGTGTTAAAGTTCATAATATTGAAGTGGAATATATATGTCACTTATCTCAACCTCAATAAAGCAAAGAACAATTATTGTGGCTTTCCAGAGAAATTATACTCCTTAGAACATCAGTTGATAAATGTTGTGCTCAGCCATTCTGGAATGATAACAAACACAATCCAGTGTGGCACTAGTCATCTTTATTAGAATATAAACAGTGTTTGTTATATGGTTAGGCTATAAAGTTGGTATTCATGAGTTCTTTAATTGACCCCATATTCCTCCCATTCAAATATGCATGTCCCATTGCAATCACCCTTTGTCACTTCTCCCATCCAAAGATGGAGTCTGCTCTCTTATATCTGGGCTTGTCCATCATTCATTTTAGTCACTAGAATAATGTGACATATGTTACATGACATAAATTCCAGAGCATAGGTCTTAAAAGAACTTGCAGCCTCCTACCTTGTCTACTTGAAATATGGCTCTGAAATTAATTTACAAGGAAGCCATTACAGCATAATAATACGTAAATGAGAGTATCTTTGGCCATCCAAATAAGTTTACTCACCAACTGAATGCATTTGCATGAGTCTTGGTGAAACCAACAAAATCCACCCTGCCACCAGCCAGCTCACTAATCTTTTTTTTAATATTTATTTTTTAGTTTTTTAGGTGGACACAATATCTTTATTTTATTTTTATGTGTTGCTGAGAATTGAACCCAGGGCCTCACGCATGCTAGGCGAGCATGCTACCACTTGAGCCACATCCCCAGCCCCAACTCACTAATCTTAAGCAATGATAACTAGGTGTTTTAAGTTATTAATTTGTATAATTGATAACAATGGTCACTCTAGAAAATCACTTACAAAATGTGGTTTTTCATGTTCAGAAATTCTACCAGTTTGCAAAGCAGAAACAGAGTCATGGTTCTGTTAGATTCATTTGGATATTCTTCGTGTTTTTACAGAAATGACAGAAAATTGATGAGAAACATCCTATTATTGTAAACTACACTTTCTTTTTTCCAATGGCTCAAATATACTATCCTTTCAAATACAAAAAAAAAAATTGGAGAGTCATATAAAATGAGTAGACTTTCTGTAGACCACAGTCTTGGGATAATCTGGGCTCATGTGTGGTGGAACTTAAAAAAGGAAGCTTCATTCGGGGAGCAGAGGAAAGAGCATGCACCCTTAAGACTCCACAGGCTCCTAGATGCTGAGTTTACCAAGCAAATGAGTACTTTGTTTCTTTAATCAGTGATTCTATGGTACATTTTTATTTGGATAGACAAGAACTCCAGAATTAGCATTTATTGCAAGGTGAAAATAGGCCTGGTGCTTCTTTTGCCTTTTTCTGCTTCTGGTAAAGGGAGAGTTCTTCACTTCTTAGGGGAACATTATCTGTTGCAGACCCTTGAGCCTTATTAATACTTACCACAGGAGTTGCTGCTAAATGAACTATAAGAATCAATAACCCTCAAAATGGTCAGAAAATCTATCCCTCCACTAACAGTTATAATATAAAGCAATGACAAATGCCAGTGAAGGGAAGACCATATTGTACAGACTACTAACTTTTTCTGGCATCTCAAAATGTTATGAATTACTGTAGTAATTGAAGCCAATATGGCATATGGTGCATGGCATATTTTTAAATGTTACACATTTTAATTCTGGGCAAAAGTTCATTGCAGTGCCTGTTTCTTGATTTCCCCCCCACACACACCCCTTTTCTTTAAAACAGACCTTCTCTCAGTAGCTAAAAAATGTCAATTAAAGGATGTCAATGTAATCTTAAATTATCCCAATTTCATAAGATAACTGGGGTATTCAGTAAAGAGTTACAGAATTATAGCACACTGTGAGTGTGCACACTGTGAGTGTGTTTGTTATATGTGTACATCTCACACATATGTACACACACATATGTGTGGACCTGCCAATTCATTGTATATTTGTTCCAAGAGATAGTAGAAGAGTGGTTATTATTTCAGTTAGCTTTAGATGCATTCAGAGACATGACAAAACTTAATGACTTCAAGCAAAACGCCATTATTATTTTTCATGATTCTAGAGGTCATTTGGATGGTTCATCTGACCTGTGCCAACTTGTCTGATATTTATGATTAACAGGAATCTCAGCTGGGGCTGGATGGTTTAGAATGCTCTCATTTACTCATCTGTTGTTAGCAGTTGGGTTAATCCAGGGTGTCTTGGCTGTGGTGCCTCATTTCTACTCTACATGAACCCTTATCTGCCAGTAGGCTGGCCTGAACTTATTTACATGATAGTCTCTGGATCCCAAAAGGCTGCAAGAAAGGTCAAGCCCCTAGGTTTAAGATTTCAACCTCTGCTGGAATCACAGTTGTCAAATGTTCTCTCCTTAGAGGAAGTCCCACGGTCAAGACTGATTCAAGGGTTGGAGAAATAGATTCCTTATCCTGAAGGAGGAACTTGTAAAATAGTGTGACAATTATTGCAACCTTTTTATTCCTTTATAGATTCATAATGTTAATCCTATTTTCCTTGCATTTGAACACAGACATACCATGAAGAGAATACATCTTCGTTTGCTCATGTCCATTTTCAAAAGGAGTTATCCCCTTTGTTCTTTGTTGTCTTAGCACAAATTTTTGTTTCTGGAAAACTTGATTGTTACTTTATAAATATCTGTTGAATAAGTAAATAGGTAAACAAAAGAAGACATGTACAAATAGAAATTAATTGCTTCACTTATCTGTAATTAAATAATAATAGAGTATAAAAAAATGGCCACATATTTCAGATACTTGATGTCAAGTTTATAACATTTGCCTTACTTTGAAAGTTCCCAGAAAGTGTGTGATAGTCTATATCAGGCATTGCAAACATGTGTTGGCTGCCTAGTTTCATAAAATAAGTCTTACTGGAACACGGCCACACACATCCACTGGGTATTCTCCATGAATGCTTTTGTGCTGATTTTTATTTGAGTACTTGGCTACACAAACTGTATGGTTTCCAAAGTCAAAATTATTTAATATCTGACCTTTTAAGAAAATATTTGCTTGGATGGAACTGGAGAGCATTATGCTAAGCCAAATAAGCCAAATTCAGAAGACAAGTGTTGTATGTTTTCTCTCCCATGTGGAAGCCAGAGAGAAAAAAAGAAAAAAGAGGTTCTCATAAAAATAGAAGGGAGACCATTAGAATAGTGAGGGGATCAGGTGGAGGGAGGAGGAGAGAATAGGGGAAATACTGGGACTGAAATTGATCAGATTATGTTGTGTGCATGTAGGAATAAGGCACAATAAGGCACCAAGCCCAATATTCTGTATACTTAATATGGACCAATAGGAGTTTAAAATAAACAACTGAATACATAAATAAGACCAACTTTATCAATTATATGGAAAAATGTTCACTATAAGTTATATTCAAATAACATTGGAAAAAAATAAGGCAATAGTTCTTGTCATGTAGTGGCCAATAATGCAGCTATTAAAATAGTTACATTTTATGTGTATGATTCTATAGGGGAAATGTTTATATAATACTAATATTATAAAAAGCATTAAATTTTGTGTAGAACTTGATAACAACCATGTTTATCTCAAGTGGATTTTAAAGGTACAAAAATTAAAGTGAGTTGCTTTAAAAAAAAAAGAAAAAGAAAATATTTGTTAGTCCTTGTACTATTTGAATGTTTGAAATCATGAATTAGTATAGTCATATATGTGTGTGTGTGTGTGTGTGTGTGTGTGTGTATATAAGTATAGCCTACACACACACACACACACACACACGCACACAGCTTAAATCCAGTATATACAATAAATCCATGGGTTATCCATTTTTAAGACACATTTTTACAGCAACCAAATAGTATAATTTGGAATCTGATTGGTTCTGTAAGTTTCTAAACCTGTGCTCTCAGTCTCATGGAATACTAAGAGCTGGTATGTGGAGAAGAACAAGTGGAGAATAAGATTCAATAAATTATCCCCCAATAGGAGTCATTGGCAGTTGGGTAAGCGATAAGAAGCTCACCGAAAGTTTTTCATTCTTCAACTGAGTGGGGACATTGGAAAGAAATGTAGACAAACTGACCAGTGGAGGAGGGTAGTTATCTATGAAGTCAGATCAAAACTTGCCCTCAAGAGGATGGGTGGTGTCAAATCCTCAGAGCAAACCAAAACATGCTCAACTCTCTTGACCTTGAGGGTTTGGTACCCAACTCACAGTGTGGACAGCTGTGTTCCCACAGCCCCTCCTGAGTTTTTGAAATTCTGAGTGAGGCAGGAGAGATAACTGGACAGACTTCTTGCTAGTTCAATGAAATCAATGCATGTGTGATGCGTGATCTTAGCAAGAGTACTTTTCAGCCCTGGGAGAAGCCCCTCTACTTCAATCTGATCCTGTTGGTGAGAGAAATGGAAAGTTGATTCTTCTCACAATGATGATTAGAGGACAAAAGAGAAATATTAAATGAGTAGAAAATGATTTTAAATAAGGATAAATAAATATAGAAATAATCTGAGGGTCAAAGGGTTATTAAGTAATCCTTTCAGCTTTATAATATTCTGATTTTAATTTTATAGCCCCTTAGAAATGAGTTTGTGGTAGTTTTCAATGCGTGGAAGTGAGATGCTTATAAAAGTAGAACTTTTCCTTAGCACTATCATTTTATGAAAATTAGATGAAACAGAAGAATTAAATGGTTCAATTAAACTTGGGTACTAAAATTACGTACAACATGTAAGAACCATTATATATGTAGTAGTTAATTGGAAAACATGATTTTTTTTTACATGGATATATGGCAGGCAGACTTTTACTACCTCATTTAATATGGCTTTTTTTTTTAACAAAAAAATAATTGGATTTGATCAATCCCGGTTAAAAGAGTGAAAGAACTCAACAGTTTAAAATATAAGGCTGTCATATTACCTGTTTCATTCTACTTTTAATATTAAATGTACACTAGTAAATAAAAATATTAATATTTATCTAATATTTATTAGGCTTCAGACATAGAGCAGGGTGTTTTAAAGGCCTTAACTGATTTAACTACGAAACAACTCTATAAAAAATCATACTGTGCCTGTTTTATAGCTAGGAAATAAAAACTTAGAGAGATAAATGACCTCTCTTAAACTCACAATTATTTGAAAAGCTCACTGTTTAATTACTGAGTCACATCCCCAGCCCTTTTTACTTTCTATTTTGAGATAGGGTCTCACTAAATTCTGAGTCTCACACTTGGGATCCTTCTGCATAATCTTCCCACATTGATGGGACTGCATGCACCACTGTGATGGATAAGCTCAGTCTCTTTTTATTCTTTATTTTCCTTGTTCCCATGAACACTCCACACATATTACCTAACCTAAGAATTCAGAATATAGCTCTGGATGTTCAGTTAATATTATTGAATTAATCAAAATAGCAGATATTGTTAGACTAATATAAAAATGTTTCTCAATTAAAAGACATTAAATTGGCTTGCCTCTATCCACATTGTTCGGTTCCACACTAGTATTAAAATCCACATAGCCTAATCTCTTTTTCTTCTTTAGCTGAAGAGAGTTCATTTCCATGACTTTGGGGCTGCTGTATTTCATGGTAGCATAGTCCTCTGAAGTTCTGCTTAATAGGTATTCACTTGATATTTGACATTATCCTCTTCTTCATTGCATTTTTAACTCTACATCGTCCTCTTCAATGATTATTATTTTTAAGTGAATGTTAGTTTTGACCATACATGCTGCTCTGAATTCATCAGTAACCTCCATTCCTACCATATGTATCCACTGTTTTTGAATTTACAGTTCCGGAGAGCCCTGCTATATCTACACAACCACCTCACCCTGATTCACCTCTTGTTCTGCACTTTAGAGCACATGATTTAGTTAAATGAATCAAATAATCTCAACTTAGAAAATCAGTTACTTCAAAGTCCCATTGAATTTGATTTCTCTGTTTCCTTCTCCATGCCTCTCTCTTAGCTAGGATATATTAAAGCTTGATCTTGTGATAGTTGTTCCTAAGTTCACAGTTAGGGATGTCTACCTTCCCAGAAAGTGGCCCAGTGCACTCACTGGCAATGAATCACAAGAGAAGAATACCATTTCCCAACTCCCACCATTCCATCCTCACAGGGAAGGGAATGAGCCTCTTGCACCACTTACTGGGCTTTGCAAAAGAGTGATGTTGTTTATTATGTTCTGATAACAAAAATCCCCACATATCCTGTTGCTAACAGATGTTGTGTGAATGAAGCAAAACAAGGAGGAGGATATGGCAATTCTTGTAAAATCAAGCCCTTTTCCCAATCCAAGAACAAATTGCACTTGGTTTGAGAGACCTCATGAGAGCCGAAAGAAACACTTGAATACTGAACGGTTTTGCTAGAGCTGTAGAACTGAATTTAAATTTAGATAGTGAGCATGCCCTGAAAAGTTTCCCTGTATGACACAAATCATATAATTTGTAGAACATTCAGGATGGAAAGGTTGTTTCTGTTTTGCCAACTTAGACAAGTTAGCATATTTAGTTAGAATGTGCATAGAGGTCAACAGTTGCATTTGAATTTTCTCTGAGTCATCTCAAGATAGTTAAATTTTATAGGAGTGAATTGATGTCTCAGTGTCAGAAAAATGCAGGATAGTTCTTGGAGCAGTGATAGAACTCTGTGCCCAACCTATATGTATTATAATGAGATGTACTGATAGTGGTATAAAATGATAAACGTATCAAAGTTTCAGATGACCTAAAATTTCAGGTATTTCTGGATATCTCAGGAGGTTTAATTATAATGCATACTTCTGTGTGGACCAATTGGGTTGAAAATCTGATGTAATACTGCTTCATCATCTGTCACTTTAGCAAATAACATGTTAGCACTGCTTAATTGATTCTATATTTCAGTTATATTCACTAATGGCTAGTGTTAGTGCAAATTGAAAATTTGCCTGAAAGTTTTTTTGATAAAACTGTCTGGGACGCAGTTGGTGGTAAAACAGTTTAATACAGCTTAACACACTGAACTCGCAAGTTAAACTTTAGCTCCTACTTCAGAGAAACTGATAACCATAAATCAGAAGCTTAGAATTGACACCATTTTGATATTCTACACTGATTCCTACTATAAAATAAAAGGTGGGTTGTCTTTGAGAATTTGTTGGGTGTTTTGTTTGACCAATACATTGGTTAATACAAGAGAGCAAATGGTGACAATATATGTGGCTGTGAATTGCCTTGTTTCTTTGAAGTATTCCTAAGGCTTCATGAAATTAAATTTTTCCAGCATTCTAGCATGTACCTGTATTTTTCTCTTGCACAAATAAAGCTAACTAAATCATAAAGGAATTATTCCCTGAAACCTCTTAAATCTAAAAATGAAGATACTTCAAGTGAGCATTTATTAAGCCAAGTTAGGTTCAATAAGGCAATTCATCAATGACCTTAACAATAGCTTTTAAAAATAAAACGAATGGCATTTCAGAGTTACTATATGTCTGTTTTATTTAGCTCTTTTATACTGTGACCAAAAGACCTGACAAGAGTAATTAGAGGAGGAAAAGTTTATTTGGGGGGGTCAAGGTTTCAGAGGTCTCAGTCCATAGATGGTCAACTCCATCCTTTGGGGCCTAAGATGACGAATGCCATCATGACAGAAGAGTGTGGTGAAAGAAAGTGGCTTAGAACATTGCAAGAGACAGTTCCTCTCATCATGGACAAAATATATACCGCCAAATCATGCCCCCTATGACCCACCTCCTCCATCCACACCCTACCTGGCTATTCACCACCCACTTAATCCCTACCAAGGGATTAATGCAGTGATTAAGTTAAGGCTCTCATAACCCTATCCTTTTACCTCTGACCTTTCTTGAATTGTCTTACACACACAATTTGAGGGGAAACCTCAGGTAACCACAACACTAGGTGTTATTTAAAAATTATTTATGCTCCTCATACTTCCTGCCAAACTTCAATATCACCATCCTCATAGGGATTGAAGAACAAGGAACTGAATTAATTTGCCCAATGTTATACAGCTAAATTTTAAAGCCACTATTTTGAAACACAATCTCTAAGTCCCACTTCCTTGTTCTATAAACATTCAGAGAGCACCTGCCATCTGCAAAATGGTTAGAAGTACTATAGGAATCAAAAATGCCCTCAAATATGTACAAGAATAGGGAGATGTTAGGAAATAAATAAAAAATGATGTGTCATAAAAGAACATAATACTAACCAAAAGACAAAAGGTAATTAAGTGACTCAGATTGAAAAGAACTCCTAGAAAAGCATGGCTCTCAGGTGTTTTCCATAGGTCATGAACCCAGCAAATGGTGAGTGTACACCGACACTCTGTGGTTGCAAATGTGTACTCAGAAAGCATGGCTTCAGGAAGTGCCTTCCTGGGACTTCAGATACTTATGATTGCTCACTGGGTATCTTTTGTTTATCAATAAAATTTTACAGAGAAGAGTCATGGGTGATATTCAAGTAGCTCTGTATGAAAAGCACACATTGAATATACAGAAGCAATAAGACCAATATGAAGTGATTTCCTCCAGAAAGGATTTTATTTTTCACATTGATTTTTAACCACCAATCTGGATCTCTAAGAAAAGACCAAAGATTTGATGCAATTCATCTGAGAAAAATTTGGAATACTTGGGAATCAACCTAACAAAAGAGGTGAAAGATTTATATAATGAAAACTACAAAACCCTAAAAAGAGAAGTAGAAGAAGATCTTAGAAGATGGAAAAATATACCCTGTTCATGGATAGGCAGAACTAACATCATCAAAATGGCGATATTACCAAAAGTTCTCTATAGGTTTAATGCAATGCCAATCAAAATCCCAACGGCATTTC
>NW_025999977.1:28338626-28343746 GCF_001458135.2 Marmota marmota marmota | reverse complement strand
TACTACAGGGATACTGCTACATCGATGTTCATAGCAGCACAATTCACAATTGCTAGACTGTGGAACCAACCCAGATGCCCTTCAATAGATGAATGGATAAAAAAAATGTGGCATTTATACACCATGGAGTATTACGCAGCACTAAAAAATGACAAAATCATAGAATTTGCAGGGAAATGGATGGCACTAGAGCAGATTATGCTTAGTGAAGCTAGCCAATCCCTAAAAAACAAATACCAAATGTCTTCTTTGATATAATGAGAGCAACTAAGAACAGAGCAGGGAGGAAGAGCAGGAAGAAAAGATTAACATTAAACAGATACAGGAGGTGGGATGGAAAGGGAGAGAAAAGGGAAATTGCATGGTAATTGAGGGAGACCCTCATTGTTATACAAAATTACATATAAGAGGTTGTGAGGGGAATGGGAAAATAAACAAGGAGAAATATGAATTACAGTAGATGGGGTAGAGAGAGAAGATGGCAGGGGAGGGAGGGGGGATGGTAGAGGATAGGAAAGGTAGCAGAATACAACAGTTACTAATAGGGCATTATGTAAAAATGTGGATGTGTAACCGATGTGGTTCTGCAATCTGTATTTGGGGTAAAATTGGGAGTTCATAACCAACTTGAATCTAATGTATGAAATATGATATGTCAAGAGCTTTATAATGTTTTTCAACAACCAATAAAAAAAATTAAAAAGAAAAAAAAAATACAAAATGGGCCTGGGGATGAGGTTCAACGGTTGAGGGCCCCTGAGTTCAATCCCCAGTCCTTGAAAATAAAAAATTTAAAAAAAAAAAAAAAGAAAAGAAAAATTTGGGTCTCTGAAATTTTCTATTTCCATACAAATAATTGATCTGTTTTTTGTTTGTTTGTTTGTTTTATTTGTTTGTATTTTGTTTTTTCAATACAGGGTTTTGAATATGAGATCATGCTGAAAAACATGTGGAAAATTTTCTCAATTAACAATTATTTAAAATGGGTGATGATGAGATAGTTCATAATATCTGGGTTTCAAGAGATCTGTGAATCAACAGGAAAAGTCTGTCTATAATTCCCTTTTTCTCAGGGTTTCCATTGGTGTTACTCTGATCCACCTGCTGGGTGCGATCTGTCATCACCAGACATTTCTTTCTTGTTGGACCCATTTTCAAATGTCTGTCATTATAAAGTCCCAGGCACTCCTTCAGTGTGAAGTATAACAGATTTGGGATTTCTCTAAAAGTCTCAGGAAACCAAGAATGAGCTCTTCTGACATGAAGGTACATTCATGAATGTAATTTCAGTCTCAAAATATCAGCCTTCTGATTGACATAAGTTAGAATCATGTATGAACTGTGGAATATCAGCTGGGTAAGCCTTTTTATCTTCTCAAAACAAAATGACAACAGGGTAGAGTGGCGCTTGCCTGTAATCTCAGCAGTTTGGGAGGCTGAAACAGGAGGATCCTAAGTTTGAGGCCAGCCTCAGCAAGACCCTGTTCTCAAAATAAAAATGGCTGGAGGAATGGCTCCATGGTTAAGTGCTCCTGGGTTCAATCCCTGATACAAAAACAACAACAGCAACAACAAACAACCCACAAGAATCCAAAAGCCTGTGTCTATCTCAAAATTAATTATTTATAGTTTTCTAACAAAGTTTTGATAAATATATTTTTTAGAAAAGAAAAAAAAATCACTCTATTTTTCCTCTATCAGTAACTTATATAATGTGTTTAATGCACTATACATATAGAAAGGGAAGGTAGAAATTTTTAAATTTTTTTATTCTAATTTGTTATGTATGACAGCAGAATGCATTACAATTCATATTACACATATAGAGGACAATTTTTCTTATCTCTGGTTGTACACAAAGTAGAGTCACACCATTCTTGTCTTCACACATGTATTTAAGGCAATGATGTCCATCTTATTCCACTGCATTTCCTATCCCCATGCTCCATTCCTTACCCTCCCTCCCCTTTGCTCTATCTAGAGTTCCTCTAATCTTCCCATGCTCCCCACCCCAACTCCATTATGAATCAACATCCTTATATCAGAGAAAACATTCAGCATTTGTTTTTTTTAGGATTGACTAACTTCACCTAGCATTATATTCTCCAAATCCATCCATTTACCTGCAAATGCCATGATTTTATTTTCTTTTAATGCTGAATAATATTCCATTGTGTATATATATATATATATATATCACATTTTCTTTATCCATTCATCTACTGAAGCGTATCTAGGTTGGAACCACAATTTAGCTACTGTGAATTGTGCTGCTATAAACATTGATGTGGCTGTGTCCCTGTAGTATGCTGTTTTTAAGTCCTTTGTGTAGACCAAGGAGTGGGATAGTGGGGTCAAATTGTGGTTCCATTCCCAGTTTTCCAAGGAATCACCATAATGATTTCCATATTGGCTGCACTAATTTGCGGTCCCACCAGCAACATATATGTGTGCCTTTTACCCACATCCTCGCCAACACTTATTATTGTTTGTATTCTTAATAGCTGCCATTCTGACTGGAGTGAGATGAAATCTTAGTTTGGATTTACATTTCTCTAATTGCTGGATATGTTGAACATTTTTTCATATATTTGTTGACTTATTGTATATTATCATCTGAGAAGTGTCTGTTCAGTTCCTTGGCCCATTTATTGATTGGGTTATTTATTTTTTTGGTGTTAAGATTTTTGAGTTCTTTACATGTCCTAGAGATTAGTGCTCTGATGTGTGTGTGGTAAAAGTTTACTTCCAAAATATAGACTCTATTCACCTCATTGATTGTTTCTTTTCCTGAGAAGAAGATTTTTGGTTTGAACCCATCCCACTTATTGATTCTTGATTTTAATTCTTGTGCTTTGAAGTCTTTTTTTTTAAATACTTTTTTTTTTAATATTTATTTATTTTTTTAGTTCTCGGTGGACACAACATCTTTGTTTGTATGTGGTGCTGAGGATCGAACCCAGGCCGCACGCATGACAGGCGAGCGCGCTACCGCTTGAGCCACATCCCCAGCCCGCTTTGAAGTCTTATTAAGGAAGTCTGGGTCTAATCCGACATGGTGGAGATTTGGGCCTACTTTTTCTTCTGTTAGGCGCAGGGTCTCTGGTTTAATTTCTAGGTCCTTGATCCACTTTGAGTTGAGTTTTGTGCGTGGTGAGAGATGGGGATTTCATTTCATTTTGTTGCATATGGATTTCCAGTTTTCTCATCACCATTTGTTGAAGAGGCTGTCTTTTTTTCAGTGTATATTGTAGGTGCCTTTGTCTAATATAAAATAACTATAGTTATGTGAGTTTGTCTCTATTCTGTTCAGGAAGGTAGAATTTTTGAAAAATAGTTCAGAGACTATTTTTTTTTTTTTGGTTTGGATATATATTAGCCAAAAGAATGATCTCACTCAACAAAAACATGGAATGAAGATTTGGAGAAATTTTTGAAAATTTGGGTCTAATAGCGGGAGTGAGTGGACAGTGGTTCTGCAATACCCAAAAAAGAGTAACAAGACTGGAATAAGAACTTCCTTCACCGGGTTCACAAGGACTGGTCAAGAGAATTTCAAATATCAATTTGAGCATGGGAATAAGGGGTCCACAGGCAGAGAAGAGTGACTATAAAAACCATTTCTATATCCCACCTGGAGCAGCACTGTCTCAGAGAGAACCAAAAGAATAGAGCTTAGTCCTAGATTTTTGGAGTTTAAAGAAGTTGGTACAAATAGTTTGGTTTTCCCAGCTTTGGCTTGATATCTATAAAGCCACATTAAGATATGTTGACCTTATAAGATAGGTCTTGATCTCCAGGAAATGAGGTTCTACGCTCCTCAAAAAAGAACTTGAGAAATCATGAGCACTTTAGTCAGATAATGGCATTATATCATTGGAATGAATTAGGGATCATTGTGGAAAAGATTATTTGACTCTTTGTGGGCTGGTGGAGAGCTAATTCCTCAAGGTTCAAGAGTCTTTCCTTCATCCACTCTGTATCCCACCATCTTACTGTCCTCAGGTAGATAAAGATCTAATTTATTATTTATCTTTATTAACTAAAGATCTAATTCATGTGTCATGGAAGGAGGCTTTTTTAATTTCAAGACTACATTGTCAGGCCAATAAATGATTGGTAAGTGACAAGAAACAAATGGTAGTCTTTTGTTCTGTTGACTCCTTTCCAAACTCTATGTGCCATTGGCCATCTGTCTCATAGTTACTCTTATACATGATTTTAAATAGAATATGCTCCTATTTAAAGATATACTACTTGGCAGTGTTTAATATAGAAACAATAATGGTTTCTGTTATCACATGTAGTTTTAAATAGGATATGTTTTAAATATTAGGGCTAAAGATGCTAAATGAAAAAATCATTGTTGATAACCTCTGTTGGTTAGCTTTACATTGATTATTGTTACCAAAGTACCTGAACAAACAACTTAGAGGAGAAAAAGTTTATTTGGGGCTCACAGTTTCAGATGGTTCAATCCATGGTTGACTCATACCATTGCTGTGGGCCAAAGTGAGACAGAACATCATCAAGATATGACAAGGGTAGGGTAGAGAAGAGCTGCTCATCTGATGACAGCAAGGAGAGAGAGAAGGGGGAAGAGGTCAAGGACAGATATAGTCCAAGCCATGCCCCCAGTGACCCATTCCCTCCAGCCATGCTTCACCTGCCTAAGGTTACTACCCAATAGTCCATTAAAATCATGAATCCATCAAATGAAGTAATCAATGGATGGGTTTACAGCTCTCATTATCTAATCATCTCACCTCTGAACATTACTGCACATGATCTTTTCAGGGGACATTAAAGATCCAAATCATAATCATAACAATTTCAGTTGTAGTTAGATATTTTTACTGGAACAAGTAATATGATTTTTGAATTAGACATTTTTAACTGTATATATGAAGTAACTCAAAATGCAAAACTGATATTAATGAGACAAAGAATAAAACTGAGAAATATGAAGGCATAATTATAATTCTTTCATTATTCATGGATAAAGCAATTTAATTGTCAAATGTATATGTACCCCCCAAAAAAGAAGAAGCAGTCAAATGGCCAAGACAAATAACTACATATATATATATATATATATATATATATATATATATATATAT
>NW_025999977.1:28333424-28336285 GCF_001458135.2 Marmota marmota marmota | reverse complement strand
CTTTTTTTTTTTTTTTTTTAAGGATATATATATATATATATATATATATCCTTAAAGCATGAAACAATTTTACATCTTCATTGTAGATGTGGTTACCTGAATCTACACTTGTGATAAAATCACACAGAAGTGTGTGTGTGAGCACGCAAACACACACACACACACAAGCACAAATAAAACTGGTAGGATCTGAATAAGCTCTGTAAATTTTAACAATGTCATTTGAAATGTTTTTATTTTGTCCTGTGACTATGCAACTTATCAGTACTAGAGAGAATTAGATGAAGAATACATGGAACTTGGCTGTGCATTGTTTTGAAACTTTTGATGAGTCTAGATTTGTTTTCAAAATAAAAAGTTAAAATCAGAAGAATACAATGTTAAAGAATTGAAAAAAAATAAACTATAGATAGACTGGATAAATACTTACAATATATGTACCTAACAAAAGATTTGTATCTAAAGTATGTAAAGAACTCAACAATAAAATGGCAAACCTTCTTTTAAAATGTTCTTGAGGCTAACCTTCACAAAAATCATGTGTAAGTGGCTATATTCTTATCAAAATCATTAGCCGTCAGGGCAATTCAAAATAAAACCACAAGGAGGTAACACTACACAGTCACCAAAATGGCCAAATATAAGACTGATGATACCAAATGTTGACAAGGATGTGAAGCTCCTTGAACTCACATACAGCTCTGATAAAAGTGTAACATAAAAAATAAATTTGGAAAATTGTTTGTGAATTTCTAATAAATTTAAGCATGAAATTGTTCTCGTAACTCATCAATCCTTTTCAGAGATAGTATTCTTTCATAATTTTTCCTGTGGACATGTTTTCATATGTCCACAGGAAAACTTATAAAAACTTATAAAAGAATACTCAAATGAGCTCTATTTTTAATCATGAGAAGGTATAAATAAACCAAATGTCTGTCAGTAAGAGAATGGATTAAAGCTTTAGAGTGTAGTCAAACCATAGATTAGTTATCAGTGAAAAGAGAAAAAAAATACTTTTATATTAAACAACATGATTGATTCTCAATAATGGTATGTTGAATGAAGAAGCCAAAAACAACAGAGAACACAGCCTCATTTTATTTATATGAGATTTAAGAAAAAAAACCCTACAATATGATTGAAAGGAAAAGAATGAACAAACAGCAATAACATTAAGGAGAAAATTATAAAAATAGAAAATGATTCTGTTAGTTTCACAAAAATGTATGTTGTTTTAGACAGCTTTTCTACTGCTGTGACTAAAATATCTGAAAACAACAATTTTCAAGAAGGAAAATGTTGAGCGGCAGGAAAAGTTTATTTGGGGGCTCACAGTTTCAGAGGTCTCAGTCCATAGACAGTGGGCTCCTTTCCTTTGGGGCTGGAAGTGAGGCAGAACATCATGGTGAAAGAGTGTGGTGGAGGGAAGCATGATGATCAGGAAGCAGAGAGAGACTCCACTAGCCAGATACAATATATATATACCCCAAAGGCATTCCCCCTATGCCTCACCTCCTCCAGTCACACCCTACCTGCCTTTAGTTAGCACTTAGTCCCCATGAGGGGATTAATTCACTGATTGGGTTAAAGCTCTCATAACCCAATCATTTCACCTCTAAACCTTCTTGCATTGTCTCATATCTGAGCTTTTGGGGGACTCCTAATATCTAAACCATAACATTTATTTACATATGAAATCACAAATCATAGTGAAACAGAAATAGACACTTAAGTAAATGAAATGATAAATCATGTTCATGGACTGGAAAATCACTACAGTAATTTCAATCCAAAATTAATCTGTAGATTCAGCAAAATCAGATCGAAATACCATGAGTTTTATTTTGTGGAAATTAGCAATGTAGTCTTAAGGACAGGCAAATACATAATTTTCAAGGATATCAAATATAACAGAATGGAAATGAGAAACAGATCTACATATAAGTGGTCACTACCTTTATGACCAGATGTTATTGCAATTCAAGGAGGAAAGGAGTGTCTTTTTAATCAAATATGCTGACTCCATTGGATATTCATATTGGGAAGGAAAAACTTCATCCTGTCACACACTTGTCATGAAATTATCCAGTGGACTCAGACTAGAATAGATTAAGAAAATTTTCTATACCTCTCTTCACACTCTGCTTCAGTTCAGATTTCAGTTTGTTCCTGAATCTTGGTTCTGTAGCACAGCTACTTTCCTATGACTAGAGATAAACTTGGATGACCCCGTGTGTTTCCTTCTTGGCTGGTCATTGGATCCATCTAGAATCTTTTAGATTAGATTTTTCTTACAAGTCTTCCTCACTCTGGATTTTTACAAATCACTGGCCTTTCACAGTCAGCTTTTATTTAAAAATTTATATATTTAAATTAGTGGAGTAAATACAAGACATTTCCCTTGACCTCACCCTCATCTATGAAGACAGATTGAAATTTAAAACCTGAATTAAATAGTAATATCTGTATAGTTTGTAACGAATGAAGTATTGTAATTAAGATACCCAGTAAATTAGTGTAGGTCCAAGAACTAAAAGGAAAATAAATAAATAATGTAAAGAAATGTGTGCAGACATCAATGTGGAAAAAGGTGTTTCTTTCTGTTGTTACAGATAATGCATGATAAACATCATAAGGCACTCTACCTTAGTTTTTTTTTTTTAATTTTTTATTGTGGATTGTTCAAAATATTACAAATTTCTTGACATATCATATTCCACACTTTAATTCAAGTGGGTTATGAACTCCCACCTTCACCCCATACACAGATTGCAGAATCACATCAGTTACACATCCATTGATTTACATATTGCCATACTAGTGTCTGTTGTGCTCCGCTGCCTTTCCCATCCTCCACC
>NW_025999977.1:28305047-28329203 GCF_001458135.2 Marmota marmota marmota | reverse complement strand
GCAAGCCGCAGGCGAATGGCAGCCTGAAATTACCTGTTCTATGGCTGAATGAGCTGCGGTCAGTCGAAAACAGGGATGGTGACGTCAGCTTTCCAACATGGTGGCTGCTGGCCTCCTATGTGGTCTGACCGGTGTGGAGAACCGAGATGGACCGCTTCCTTCCCCCGTCTCGAACCCAGAATTCAGCCCTGAGTACGGTGCTTGCACGGCTGGCAGAAACTGCAGCGCTGTATCCCTGCGTCGCTATCTCCTCGTTTCCCAGCGCGCGCTGCAGACTCTAGCCGCGGGGCGATTTGCTGAATAAGCAGTGTTACCCTCCATGCAACAAACCTCTCGCGTTGAGTCCCCGTAGCTGATCCTCGTGCGATGGAAATCCTTCCTCCAGGTTCCAGAGCACCCCACTATTGCTGGAAATTCCTAACAAGATATCCTTTAGCCGTCCTGACTTGTCATACTCCCACACAGTGAAGCAGCACATGGGGGCAATGCACTCCCCTTGCCGCCATCTTCCTTCCTCTACCTTAGTTTTTATGTCAGAAATTCTACAATTTAAAAAAGCACATAGCTGTTTGAAAGGTTTTCTTATAAAGGTAGAACTTAATCTTTTATAATTGAGTTGGATTTAGAGATGTGAAATTCAAAATAAGCAAAATTAAAAAAATATATAAATGCAGTCTTTTGGAATTGAGTTTATTTATGATGCTTTCATGTACAATGTGGATATATCTTATATTTCTGATATTGTTTTACAAGCATGAGTTCTTCATGTTTCTTTGGCTTAGTTTATATCAGATTGGGAAAAGATTTCTCTTCCAAATCTAATACCCAGTAGGTCAAATTGGAAATCTAATAGGTCAGTCTTTCTCAGAAAACAAAACTCATGTTTCAGTGAAGATCCTATCTACCCTAGAATTCCCTCCTTACTTCTTTTTAACATTATCTCCACAATTTAAATTCTGCCCAACATTTTCTATTTTCTGCTTTATGTGTCCTTTGATTTATTAGACAGAAAAGGAGTCAACATGGAAGCAGAAGAGAAAATCCAGTACGTTTCAAAACAGAGTAATAAGGATAAGATTTACTATTCCACTTGAAACAACCAGAATAACAAAAAACAAAACAGTGTTGAGAAAAGGTCTGTATTCACTGTACATGTGCCAACAAAGGACAGTGACTCATGTCACAGAGTGACTAGGGAATGAAAACAAAGTGAACCTATGATTGCCACCCATCAATGTCTTAACACCCTAGAATCATGAGTCTGAAGAGACTGAGGCAGCCCCAATTCTCAGAAAAGAGTAATCTCAAGATTTGCAGAAGGTTCCATTTTGTAGTCAACTGAGTACTCTTGGTGAAAGCATCTAAGGAAACTTCTAAGGCCAGGGAAAGAGTCTACAAAGATGACTAGAAATCATAGTACCTAGAGCTCATGTAGGGCCAATAATTGTGCCTGTTTCCTCCAGACTACAGATTGGCTTAGATTCACTAAGCATTGGATAAATTACACAGCAGTTTCCTGTCTCAGGATTGGCAAATGATGATCCTTAGACCTAGATTAAATACTGTTCTGGTACCACCTAAAAAAAAAAAATCTTAATTTTAAAAGCAAAAGACAGCACAGTTATGTAATTTCCAAGTAATTTAATTATGACCCCAAATAATACCCCCCCAAAAATACTTCAAGAATGATTAGAGAAAACAAAATGACTTACACATAGCATAGTAATATTCACAGTGTCTACCATCCAATCCAAAAAATATGAGCTACAAAATGAAATAGGAATCTATGACCCATAAGAAAAGATAAATCATGCCATAAAAACTGACCCAGAACTGAATAGCTGTTAGAATTAGAGATCTACCCCTCCTTCTTTGCACTTTTATGACATGAATCCTGTTGGATTAAGACCCATCTTAATGATCTCCTCTTAACTTGATTACATCCTCAAATAGCCTATTTCCTCATAAAGTCACAATCACAAGAACTAGGAGTAATACTTTAATACATCTTTTGAGGGGGACATGACTCAACCCACTACATCATGACTACAGAAACATTGACCTGGGATTACTAGAAATACAACAGTGCATGTTGTTACTGTATCAGTGTATTTATTCCTTTTTGTTAGGTCTAGCATAACACTGGTAGAGAATTTTTCATCTTAGATGACTCAACAAAGAGTTTTATCTATAGCAGTAATAGAAGCCAACAGTTTTTTCTCTAAATGTGACCTGGGTTCATTAAAATAATTATATCTCATTGTCTCAATCACAGAATAGCATGAAGGAATTCATAGTTGCACAGTATGTGCTGAAAAGTCTTTTCATAATTGCTTTAAGCCCTTCAAGTTTTCCTTTATCTAGCTTTCTTAGTGTGAGTTTTGAGCTGTGTGAACATGCAAGAAGAAAGAAAAGATCAATACAAAAAGCAGCCTTTTCCACAATGAAGCTATGTGTTGTGACTGATTTTCTTTCTTTGTTTCTTTCATTGATCATCATTTCATCAATATACCTTAGGTCTTAATTTAATTTTGAAGATTTACTCATGGTGCTTTCCCATGGAGGTCTGGGTTTCCCTTATTCATGAACTTCAGGCAAAATGGAGTGATCCTGCCAAACCTCATCTACCACGTCCACAATGTAGTATGAAAAGAGTAGAAAAAAGTTATTTAAAGGTAAACCCTGTGAAGGAAAATAACATCAGATTAGAGTTCATAGTTGGTAATTAAGAGACACTGGAATTTCCTGTCAATTTTGATCTTATGTTAAAGTAGAAGTTTTCATTTCAGACAACGTAAGCAGGTAATGAAAAGCCCTTTTTTTCAAAAATGTATAGATGATAGATAGAACATAAGGAATATCTTCCCAAAAATGTACATATTGGGACTCAGGAAACACTAGCGCAAAATATGTCTCAGGACACTAGAATGAATATGCAACCTCAAAATATACCTCTTAGCATATTGTTTATTTCTACCTGGTTATTTTGAAAAACTAGTTGCCCAAGGATTAAATATCATTTATACCTAAGAAAGTCACTCTCCTTATCGAGAAGCAGTTACTTTCAGAGTGTTAATACTATTTTTGGATTGAACACCAGATTAAATACCATATGATGAAATTTGATTAAGGGTCAAAATTAAGTTAAGATTCGATTTTTACTCATATGCATAATAAAATTGGCTTGATATTTACCTTGCTGTATGCTACAAAAGTCAAGTAATCTGAAACAGAAATTTAAAAATTTATATTTAGTGACTACACATTTAAATGTTCTAACGTTTCTCTAAGGAATGATTTTATCACTTGGGAGAAATTCAGCACAGATACGGACAAAAACCTCTTAGGCACCCTTCAATGCTATAGTTTTCAAATATTTTATTTTCTTCTCTCTTTTCCCCTCTCTCAGTTCTCCTCATCTTTTCCTTCTTCTTTCTGCTTCTCGGTTTTCTTCTTCCCCTTCTTTTCCCATTTCTTCTTCTTGAGAAGATGACAGAATTTTTATGAAGTATTAAAGGAATAAAAATAAGTATTTGTCTATATCTTTATTGAGATTATTATTTTCATTATGAAAAATTGAACTAAATACTTTGCTTATATTTTCAGAACTTTCCCCTGCATAGTCTTTTTTTATCACCCATTTTATTTTTGACAATATTTCTTAGAAAACTTTCCCTCTTTAAATCCAAGAGCATTCTTTGTTTTTGGCATATTATCTAATTTCTTTTTTTAAATTTATTTACTTACTCTAATTTGCTATACATGACAGCAGAATGCATTTCAATTCATAGTACACATATACAGCACAATTTTCTCATGTCTCTGGTTGTACACAAAGTTGAATCACGTCTTTAGTGTCTTCATACACGTACTTGGGGTAATGATTTCCATCTCATTCCACAGTCTTTCCTACTCTCACATTATATCATTTCTTTAAGAGGTTCATTACTATTACACAGGTTTTTGTTTGTTTGTTTGTTTGTTTCTGGTTTTGTTTTTCAGTTTAGTAAACTTTCTGGAAATTACAGTAAAACAGTTTCATTATCAATGGTTACTTTATGTGCATCATACAAAATAAACTAATTAAAACTACAACACACAGTGAAGAGAAAGAACAACACGATTGGTAACAAAGAGGAAAGGAAGCAAATATATGTCCAAGACATTGGCATTAGTCCACAATAACTTTAAAATAACTATGTTATGGTGTATCAGGAACATAAGGACAAAAACATGAAAAAGACAGGTACTGTGAAAATAAAATTGAAATTAAAAAAAAGAATCCACTGGGCATTCCAGAACTACAAATTTAAATACCTTAAAGTACTAACTTATTTGGTAGGTGTTTTGGTCAGCTTTCTACTACTATAATAAAATATCTGAAGCATTTAACTAATAAACAGAAAAATGTTATTTTGACCTATAGTTTAAAAGTTTATTTGCAGCTTCTCATCCACAATTAGATGGATCTATCCCTTGGGGCCTCTGGTGAAAGTGGAGCATCATAGGGAGAGTGCATGGAAGAACAAACCACTCACCTCATGAACCATGAAGGAAAGAACAATAGGAATGGTCACTTTTGAGAATGCAACTTTTGCCATTGTAATTTTATTTAATACTCATTCGTACATGTTGTAAAAATTTTACATTAGTACATTTGATGGATTTTATATTTTAACAATAATTTTAGATTTACAGAAAAGTTTCAAATACAGTACAGAGAGTAACTGTGTACTCCACACCAAGTTTCCCTCATCATTAGCATTTTTATATGTATTTTTTTTTTTGTAGATGGACACAACACCTTTATTTTATTTGTTTATTTTTATGTGTCCCTGGGGATCCAACCCAGTGCCTCATGCATGCTAGGCAAGTGCTCTACCACTGAGCCACAACCCTGGCCCCTCATTAGCATTTTATGATTGTATGTTACAATTTTCATAACTGTTAATTGACATTGATACACTATTTTTGTTATCATGATTAAATCCATACTTTATTTAAATTCCTCAGTTTTCACCTAATGTCCTTTCTCTGTCTAAGGATCTCACTCAGGACACCATATTACTATTTGTTCTCCTGTCTCCTTAGGCTTCTCTTGGTTTGAGGAGCATTGCTGAAGCGTGTCATTGATCGCTACGCAGTTAGAGGTTGTCTGACGTTTTTCTAATGGAAGACAGGGGTGAAGTGCAATGAAGGTGAAGCACAATGCTCTTCACATGATATCAAGAGTACATTCTATCAATGTGACAGCACTTTTGAAATTAACCTTGATTGCCTGGTGGAGATGATGTTTGTCTATTTTATCCACTTTAATATTATTAAAATGCACAGAAAATTATATAGCCAGTCCATCTCAACAAATTATTTCATCATTGAGAATCAAGGTGCTACTATCTTTATTCTATACATTTCTATGTTCTAGTACCTGTGGTTGAATTCTACCAAATCCATTTTAATTGCTTTTCCTAATTTTGACACAAGTTCTCGGAGAAACTATGGGCATTGTTCTTGGTCATTGAGTCTGAAATTTCAGATAAAATCAGAAAGCCAATTAAGATTCTCTCCAAGCTTTCTCACTGAGAATATTATGTCATTAATTGTGTTGGGATATTATTTTCTGTAGGGAAAGCTAACTAAGCAACCTCACCTATGAGGATTTTCAAAATCTGGTGTTCCTTGTCTTTACAGATTTGCTACTCAACTACTTAATACTTCAGTCAGGCAAGGGAGATGAAACTTGATTTGAGCAGTGGGAATCCACAAATGAAAAAAAAGGTAAGAATTAGTACTTCAAAGGGGATCCTAGAGAAGCCCCCGACTGTGTTGTTGTATCTGATGAAAATTCCTAAGGTATACTACTTTTCTGTCACATATTGAATCAGACATTTAAGAAGCTGAAAAATTCATATTCTCCTTGTTAGTAGATGACAGCAAGGGATTAAGTTTAAGTGTGTGCTTGCAGCATCCAAGATAAAAGAGATAAAATCAAGAAGAAAAGTAAGATTAAAAAATTCCACTATTTCCCCCCAGTACTATTATCTCTGCACATATAATTTTCTGAAGAAATTTCCAGATATTTTTGCCTTTTTATTTTTGATGTTATAAGATGGTGTTGGTATATATAAAATGTAGGGGCAAAATTGCAAAAAGTAGAGACTATGATCAGAATTGGGCAAGACAGTTCAACAAACCTTTAACCAGCCGACCTGAGAGAGAATGCAACGCACTCCTTTAAGGGCTGTTATCATAGGAAGGGCTACCAACAGACTGCAGCTTTCCTTAGGCAGTCAGAAAGGTCAGTGGACTGCTATAATAAAACCTGAGCAACCTTTAAGCTTGCTATTCTGGGGCATGATTTTTAAAAACATCTCTATCTTTTCTGCTTAAACCATCAAGATTTTGGCTGAAATAAATAAGCTAGTGACCATTTTGCCAGAATTTCCTCCCATGTGCTTTGCTTTTTCTTGAAGAGAAATAGTGTTTTCTTGGTATTTAAGTTTCCCTTTAGGCATATTTTTTCTCTATTCAGAATAAAGTGAAGCTATTTTAAACGCAGGAAAGTGTAAATTATTAGGAAAGATTTAACCTTCTTCCCAATTATTTCCTCCATGCCAAATCACTCAGTGTGGTAAAAAAAAAAAGCATCTTATTTTATAAATTATTACACAAAAAACAAAGAGGCCCCAGACCCAGAGCTGCTTTATAATAGATTTCTCTCAAGTTAGATATAATTTTCCCATGTCTTCCAGAGGTTTTATAACTAATTTTAAATTCAGCAAACATTTAGATGAATACTTTTGCCAGATATTATGGAGCCAAAAAGTAAAAGCAAAATAAAAAGAAAAACACATGTACAAGAGGAAAGAAAGCAGGGAGAGATGCAGATTCTGCCCAAAAGGTCCTAGTCTTCAGAATTCATTGTCTAGTAATGTGCTAAAGCTCATTGGAACTCTGAAATTAGATTAGGTATCCTTGAAATCCTTTAACAAATTCTTATGGAATGCTCAGGAGTGTTCTATACACTGGAATACAGCACTGAAAAAACAGTCAAATGTTCATGACTTCAAGATCTTACGTTCTGATAGGGCAAGACAAATAGTTCAGATAAAAAATATTAAGAGAAAATAATAAAGTAGGAAAAGGATACAGAATTTAAGTTGAAAGGTGGCATTGAAATTTTATGAAGGGCAGGCAGAAAAGACCTTTTTGAAGAGAGGGCATTCAAATAATGTTCTGAAAACATTAGGAGGAGTGACACAGATGAGCAGACAAAACTTTAGGAAAACATTGCAGGAAGTGCTCGATTCTCACACTAAAAGGAGTTTTCAAGCCAGCGGGAAGAACTGACTAGCTCTCTCATTTCTCTGAATGTGTGTGTGTATGTGTTGAGGGGAAATATTGATAAAATTCAGTGGAGTATGTGATGGTTAATTTTAGATGTCAGACTGTCTGGATAAAGGGGTACCCACATAATTGGTAAAGCAATTATTTCTGGGTCTGTCCATGAAGGAGTTTTCAGAAGAGATTTGGCATTTGAATCAGTGGATGAGTAAGGAAGATTCTCCCTCACCCTGTAGACAGGCTCAATCTGAATCATCTGGTTAGAACAACAAAGGAAATTAAAGGTGATTTTTCTCTCTTCTGGAATCAGAACATCCCTCTTCTCCTGACCATGAACCTCAGAACCCCAGGTTGTCCAGCCTTGGACTCCAGAGCTTGCATCAGCAGCCCACCAGCTCCCCAGGTCTCTGCTATGCCATTGACCTTGCTGGTTCTGGGCCTTTTGGATTTGGACTAAACCATCCTACTAGTTTCTCTGGGTCTCCAGCTTTCACACAGCCTGTCATGAGATTTCTCAAACTGTATAATCATGTGACCACTTCCCCTAGCAAATCCTACCTCTCGTATCTGTATTTTTAATTTCTATCTATATATTTTCATCAATCTATATCTGTATCTGATGGCTTCTGACTTTCTGAAGAACCTGGAGTAACAGAAGGGAAACATTCTTTAGAAATCATATTAAAGTGAGAACAGACTGAGTTCCTTCCTTTTCATGCCAGACACAAATTTTGTTAAACATTTGTGAACTAATGGCTAGTAGGACCTATCAAGTTTTAGATGATGTACCTATTAAGGATTCCTTAGGGACTAATGACAAGGATATAGTTCACTAAGGTAGAATAAATAGAGTTAGGTCATAATTATTTATCTTACAAAAAAGTATTTACAGTGTTTCTCAGCCCACAAACCCTTCACTATTCACATAAGGGTGAGCATGTTCCTATACCTACATTTATACCTTCACCTAGGTTCCAGTTTAGATATTATAATTGGGATCCACATGTCAGGATGAACAGTGGACCATTGGCTTCCTCCCCTTGTTTCATAAATGACAGTGCCAAAAAGCAGTTTCCCTGGCTCATCTTCAATTCAGAGAAAGTGTCTTTATTTCATTTGTCTTCCTCAACTCAATACCATTTTCAATCTTTTCACTTCTTTGCCATCTTGATTATCAGTGTGGAGCAAAGAAAGAGGCAATTGAAGTCATTCGAAATCCTGGGAGGAACAGCAGCAAACATCAACTGTAACAATAACAGCATGAAATCCCATAAACTTTATCTTCTAGTGGGACAAAACAGAGCTTGAACAAAATAACCTTATTGATGGCATCACAAAGGTTACAAGGAGAATAAGAAGACAGTCAAGAATTAGCAGAAACGATTAGAATTCCCCAAATACAACTTATTGAGTAAATTAATTAAAAATGCAACACAAGTTCTTTATCCTGTGTTTAGAATAAAAATAATATCTACCTAAAGCATGTACTAAGAAATAAACTAGAAAGTAATGTAAAAGAAAAAGTGTTCACATTGTATTTTACATCCAGAAATTTTTAGAAGCACATTTGATTGACACTTCTTGTAAAGAGTAGCAGCGGAGAGATTGTAATTTAAAAGTTAGTGACTACAAATATTAGACACTTTTCTGAGATTTTTAGAATGTCTAATAAATCTTCAGTTGGAAAAGAAATTTTTAAAAAATCAGTAAGTTTATTTTAAATTCAGTTATGTCTGAATATCTAGAGAATATCAGTTATATCTTCAAACTACCATATTTGTGAGTGGTAAGCAAAACAATGTTCCCCAGTCCCAAGCACGTCAATAAAACTAGTGAACATGGTGAAAGGGAATTGAGACTAAAGATGGAATTGAGTTTGCTAGTCAGCTGACCTCCAATAGAGGAATTTCCCTAAATTATCCAGGTAAACTCAGTATAATCACATGAGTCCTTAATATAGCAACTTTCCCAACTGTGGTGTGTGTGAGAGAAAGTTTGGCAATAGAAAAAGGATCAAAAAGATGTTATGCTGTTAATTGATGGAGGAAAGAGGGCATCACCCATGGAACGCATGTGGCCTATAGGAGCTGGGAAACAGGAAGAAATGGATTTTTCCATGAAACCTTTAGAAGAACCAGACTTAATGACATTGACCCAGTATGACATGTGTCAGACCTTGACCTCAATTGCAAGAGAATAAATGTGTGTTGTTTTAAGCCACAAATTACCATATACTGGCAATATGGGAAATACATACACTATGATTTATGACTTTAAAATTATCCACAGGTCTCATGAGCATTGATATCTATGATGATATTTATATTTTTGGATGGATAGAGGCAAACATAGAAGTAAAACAATGTGGCAGCAAAGAATGTCTTTGCAGAAAAAAGAACATGAAAAACTTTATTTTAAATCAATCATTATGTTTTCTTCACTGTTAGTAATGATTTTTCAATGTTTTCTTTCTAATGAAATTTCTTTCCTTTCTATTGCATTTTACTCCTAATACTTTAATTCAATCCAAACTCCTATCACTTCATATATTCCCAAGGTTTTTAAACCTTCTTTGATTTTATTCTATTGAGATTTCAGCCCTGATGCTATTGGTTATTTGGCAGTTTGCCAGGCTCATTTCTGGATGCTTTAAGAATCCTGTCTAGATTCCCCTCTCTGGAACGTGCAAGCACATGCCACTTAGTGTGAGTGTTGGCTGGTGACTTCCAACATCCTCTTTCCTTGGACATTCCTGTCAGTCCAATGGGAGATGCTATATCTCCTGCACAAATCTTAGTCAGTGGCTGATAGACAGGGGTGAAGATATAGCCCCGGCCTTGAGGTGGACTGTCCCAACCTTTGGTTTTCCCCAGCCTTGTTCTATTCTACTTCTCTATCTCTCTCTCCTTTAAAAGTACTCTACAAATAATCACTGGAAAAAGAGTCCCTACACAAGATTTCCTTTCTATAGTATCAGGCATAAGATCTAAGATATTCATTCACTGTTTTCCTGTTCTTTTTCATAAGACAGGAACTTGACTCCTCAAAGATGAATTTTGCAGACTTCAGTTACATCTGGATTAAAATTGAGTTTGACATCTGAAAACTCACTGGAGTTTAAGGGTGGGGGAAAAAACTATGTCTCTTTCTCTTTGGAAGTGCTTGGTGCAGCAGTTATAGACTCGGAATCTCCACAGATCTCAGGGCATTTCTTACTACCCCACACATAGTTTGTTTGCAGGCTAGATCTGTACTTGCCATGAGTTGGTGAGATTTTTTAGTATTTCCAAAGCAATATTTCTGAACCTAAGTAGCAAGAAACAGACTGGGCTTGAGTGACCAACACATCCTGGAATGTTTCAGCTTCTAGGCTCAGATAATACCTACTCCTCCCTTCTATTTTCATCTGCAGGGTGGACATACTTTTTGCCATTATTAATCATCATGTTATCTTTCTAGCTCATATTTGGCTTCTTAATTCTTCTATCCCTCATGTAACCAATCCTCAACATTAAATTCCCTCTGTCAAAAATATCCACTCTTTTCTGTTACTTTCCAGAGATACATAGATTGGGGTGGAACACAATAAAGAAGTAATTTTTTCCCATGTCTTTTCCCACTGTTATTTTCTGTGATTCAGTTAAAAGTTCACCCACAAATATCTCATTTTCACACAATGGAAGCACATTTTCATTTTTTCTTATTCTAAAACTCATAGTACAAAATTTCCAAGCAGTACATAAAATAGAAAGTAAAAATAGACCTTTTGATCTAAAAATCAAATATCATCAGGGAGAGGTAATAACTAAAAAAAAAAAAACAGTGGTTAGATATCTAGAGCCTAAGTTTGACTAGTCATGGTAATAACGGATTGTGAACTATAGAAAAGGATGTGGACCACAAGGGGTATTTTTCATCAGATGATGGAAGACTTGGAAGGAAGTTTTAAAATTTCACATATGTCCTATTTGGGCTACTGAAAAAAAATGCCCCTGGATAACATGTTGATTCACACCTTTCTGCTATTTTTTTTTCCTGCAGAAAAAGCAGTGCCATCCATCACCAAGAACATCAATGTTCTGTGGTGGACATGCACAGAGTAATTGAGTTTTTATTACTACAAAGGAAGTAGATTAAAAACATCCATGTGTCTGAAAATATCATGCTATATAAACTTCTTATGCAATATGTGTAAAACGTGAGACCTTTCCTACAGAATATGAACAAAACAATAAAAAAGACTAATTCACTATAAAGAAAAATAATCAGAACAAAAAGTATTTGGTATCCTAGAAAGCAGCATGTCTGCTTAAACATGCAGAACTTAACTGGATTTATTCCTGCCCCCTGGCCTTTTTAGCATATTGATTGATAATTCAGTTGTGCTAATATAGATGCATAGTCAAAACCCAGATGACAGACACACATCATTTGTTTTCTGTGTACAGTAACCTTCATATTTGAAATTATCCCGTTATTTCTTTGTGCAATTTGTATATTGCTAATGAGTAAAAAAATGAAAAATTTGAAATTTAATATTCAATTTTATGACAAGATCTCCCTTTTTAAAAATTTGTCAAGAAAGAACCATGCATAGTTGAGTGTGGTAGCACATGCTTGTACTCCCTGTAACTCAGGAAGTTGAGGCAGGAGAATCAGGAGTTTGAAGCTAGCTTCAGCAACTTAGAAAGGCATGTCTCTAACTAAAAAAAAATACACAGTGCTGGGGATGCTGCTCAGTGGTTAATCACCCCTGAAGCACCCATGGGTGCAATCCCTTGTAAAAATAAATAAATAAATAAAAAATAACAACTACAACAACAACAACAAAAATCCATGCATTTGTCAAGCAAAGGGTATAGAGGTACATGTCATGCCTGAGTTCCCCAAAAATAATGATGAGTTTTAGTAGTTGTACAGTTTTCCACTTTGTGAAGATCTGAAGCAATGGGAGGGATAGAGACAGACATGAAGGATACAGTACTACAGAATGAGCTTTGGGCACAGACTCTAGAGACCTAGTCTAAAATCCAACCTGTTTTTAATCTACTGATTTATAAAGGCCACTTAAAGGTGTTTGGTCTCCTTTCCCCTTCTCCCTAAATGATTATGGTAAACTCACCTGACCAACCTGTTGGGAAATGTCAGTGGAATAAACCTGTAGTTTTTAGTGCTAAAAAAAAGTATGGACCAGTCCAATGTCTGCACATGCCAAGGGATCACATCCATGTGAATGATTAACAGGATGCAGCAATACAATAGCGCCACATTTGTGAAGTATCGCTGGGTTGAAATACGACCGGATGGTTATATCTGCACAGGTTCCCCAAAATGCTACTAAGTTCATGTCTCCCACTTTCCCTCTGACCAAAATATAAATACACACCATCTAGTGAACTTGTTTTCTGAAAGCCATGTAACTATGAAAAGAGAAGAGCTTTTGTTGGCCTGACTCAAGATAAGGTAGGAAAGAAGGCTCTTGTTCTACCAGTTATGAATGGCATAAGGCTCTTTGTCCCCTCTTCCTTCTAGTCTCCATCTCATTTTAAAAATGTTTTTGTTAGTACATTATAGTTATAGACAATATTGGGGTTCATTTTGACACAATCATACATGCATGGAATATAGTTTGCTCTACTTTTGCCCCAGTGCATTCTCTTTCCTCCCCATCCTTCTTCCCCCTGTTCCCTTTCCTCTACTTACTGTTTTTCTATTTATTTATGTTTTAATTTTAATTGGTGCTTTATAGATACACATAAAGGTGAAATTCACTGGGGTATATCTATCATAATTTATTTTATTCCCATTCTCTTTTTCCTAGTCTAATCATACTGAACGTCATGTTCTCAAATATTCCAGACATCTTATGTCTCTGGAACTTCATATGTAAACGTTTCTCTGGAATTCTCTTTCCACTTCTCATGTTCTCTTTCTACCTGTGATCCAAACTTCACATTTCAATTTGGATATTTCTTCTCCTGGGAAGCTATGCATTTTATATTGAGTTAGATGGAGCCACTGAGAACCTTTTGCCTTTACTATTATAATTCTATTAATATTTATTGTAATTACCAGATGAATGTTCTCTTTCACCCTACAAAATAATTTAAGTTCTTTGAAGGCAAAGTGTACCCCTCTTAGGCCCAGATACATTGCATTTCTAGCCCTAGCACAGGGCATGGCACATAGCAGATCTTTGACACATATTGTTGAGTATATGATTGGAGGAGTCAATGACTGACAGCCTCAGTGCTTCTTTTCATGTGGTCTTTATAGTACAGTACTCCTATCCCCAGGGACTATAGAGACCTGCTTCTTGGTTTACATGGCTGGGTGCTATGGTTGTCTTTCCACTTGCTACCAAGTGAGGTGGACCATAAAGCCATGTTTTAGCTGTAATGCACATCTCTATGATAAATTGATGGTAAAAAGAAAAGATAGCTAGAGCTAAAACCAATAGCTAAGTAGTGTGAAGAAATGGATGGTTAACAGATTGTCTATTTCCATACATAAGAGGAGAAATAAGAGGAGGAATTCAGGAAGCAGTTATGGATTAAGTAGGCAAAGACATGTGATAACAGGATATCAATAGAGGGACATCATATCTTCAAACAACGGGTTTCTTGTTTCCCCTCCCTTTTTATGGTTCAAAGTAAAATAGTTTTTCTCTGGGGGACATGTTACTCTCGGTTGTATCCCCTTGTATCCATGGGAGAGACTCAAGCACAACATGCAATGGGGGAAGGATACAAGTACCTGACAAAGGCAAGGGCCCAGCAGAAGCCACAGTCAGCCTGATCTGGGGTGAGCATTGAAGTATGGATATCAATGCAATGCCCTACTTGGCAAGGAGCCAACCACTGGTACCACAGCACTGATCAGTCATCGGCCGTAGATTAGCCTTTGCAAAATAAATAAATAAATAAAAAGATGTCATTTTTCAATCATTTCCAGGCCACGTAGAAATTCTCAGGAAACAGGTGATTTGAGCTGTTAGTAAAAAGAACCCTCAGCAGCTGGGATATGAGTGCACTAGCTATGGAAGGGGCATGGAGCAGAGCACGCTGCACATCTACATTCCTAAACCCTAGAAAAAAGTATTGTTTCAGAGCTATGCCAACTATTCAGAGAATGATTTAAACTTTATAGCAACATGATACCTGAATAGGGTTAATTCCCTTGACAGTGTCATTTCTTATATTTGGAACTTTTTTTGGGGAAAAAAGACAGTCAAACAAATATAATGTTATTTGAATAATGTACACTTTTGCCAACTCTAAATTCCCATTAAAATAAAATTCTAAGAAAATCATCTTTATAAAATTTGTCTTGAATTGCTCTAAGAATATGGGAGCAGGGCGGAAAGGCCTAAACTATAGCAAATGAGATATGATTTAAATGTTTGGAAGGTAGCCTAGTATACTATGAAACTCAATTACTTCCTCATTGTGGTAAGAATTGATGTCGAATTCTGTTATTAGGGGGTTTTTTTGAAAATAGAAAATATCTAGGGCTTTCAAGAGTGCAAGCTTAATTACCTCTTAATTCTATTCTCCATTTATATCTCTGTGCATGAGAACATAAAAGAATTAAATCTGAGCTGTATCAAAGATTCTTTATGTTTTCAACTAAGCATTGAATTGGATCCTCATGATGGCTCTCCAATTAACTATTTAGCCATTTGACTAAGTTAACCTCTTAAAAATCTGTTTTATTCTAATGTGAAGTGGAAAAGATAAATAATAAAATCTTTCAGGTTATTTTAATAGTTTGTGATTGTACTTGTTTGGTAAAAAGAAAATACTTACAAATTGCATGCATTGAAGTTAGTTACTTCTAATACAACAGAGACTTTTTTTCAGGTAACTAATATTTCCTATCAATATTTACTAGGCAACACATCTTTTCCTCACATATTTGAAATACCATAATCGTGATAAAATAAATATTTATAGTTTTATCAGTTTCTGGCTCTTATTATTCATCACTTAATCTATTCATTCATTAAAGAGATGTTTCTCAGGTACCAACCATGTATTAGTCACTGTTCTTGGTGCTGGTTTATCTATCAGTTATTATCAGTACTGCAGTGTTTTAATATATGATAGCACATTTATCTCAAAGAACAAATTCTTAATTATATTCCATTTTCATTATTTCACTGGTGAGGGTCGTCATTCTAAATGAAGAGTCATTTTGTCAAATTTTAAAATCGCATTTGGAAATTTATTTGAACTCCAAGCACTGTTGGTTTCCTATAAGATTTAAAGAGATTCCTAGCTATCAGACCAGGAGTTGTTAATGGGCACCGTAGAATTTATTTTCATTGTGTACTTACATTAGGAAGATGTATAGTGCATTGTGGAGTCCCTTTCTCCAACATTTTCAAAACTGTGTGGTATCCAGCAACATGACACCAGCAAGGTTCCCTATTTTCAGTTTAAAATGAGTCTCATTCTTTCCTAAAGTTGGTTCATTTATGTTCATTGCTATGTGATCAAGCAAGGTTAGGAAAATATACACTTAATTAATCACCTTCCTTAGGAGTCCATTCATTTGCATTCTGCAAAATTTAGAGATTTACAGTAAAGGCTGCTGGCAATTTACCAAAAATCCATTGCCTGTTCTTTCTGGACCCTAACCTAGACTACATTTTCTGGTCTTCACTGTGGGCAAGTAAGTTCAGATCACTATGAACTGAAATGACATATGTGATTTTTAGGCTGAGGCTTTTAAGAAATGGGGATCTTCCTCTACCTACTTCCTTATTCTCCTGTCCCCAGGATATAGATTATGAGAATGACCTCACTGCACTATGAGAGGAAAATCAAATCACCATAAGAAGATCCACTATCTCTTGTTTCATGGTAGAAAAAATGAAGTCTCACAGCATTCTTCACATGTCAGACCATCAATTTTTAAGCCACAGAGGAGCCTCCCTTACTAATACTACTTTTTAATTCTCTTGCTTTGATTAATACAAAGCTCTGTGGTTGTAATTAAAAATTTGTTTCTAAACATTTACAGATCAATTATCATTCAAACTTTCATGAATAGCATTGTTTCCACACTGAAACCACGAGATAATGTAGTGTCATAGATTGGGTTTCCTGGAGTCACTCAGATAGGAGTCATATGCAGAAGGTTTAGAGGAGTGCTCTTAAGAGATACAACCTAGAAGGAAGTGAGTATAAGGGAGGATGAAGCAGAGCCAGAAGCTTACCCACAGTGTGGCAGCAACTAAAGTTTAGCCTAGGTCCTACAGGAAGCTGTGGAGCTGGGGTGGCCCTTTGCTCTACAAAATTGAGGCAAAACAAACTTTAGATTTCCCTATCATCTACTGGCCATATGAACCCTCCTGGTCACAACCTTGGGACAAGCATTTATATGTGTCAAGGCATGTGTTACAGGGAGGTACAAAGTTGAGAGTGGTCAGTAGATGCTATTCCCCACATTTATGAGATGGGTGTATTGGCCTTGAAAACAGGTAGCTATGTAATGATTAATTATATATATATATATATATATATATATATATATATATATATNATATATAAAATATGCATATAATATATATATAAATATATAATATATATAATTATATATGTGTGTGTATATATATACTATGTGTGTGTGTGTATATTTGTAGGTGGACACAATACCTTCATTTTTATTTATTTATTTTTATGTGGTGCTGAGGATCAAACCCAGTGTCTCACCCAAGCTAGGCGAGCACACTGTATGGCTGAGCCACAATTCCAGCCCAACAATGACATTTTTAAAGAATCCAAATTTTTAAAAATACAATGTAATGAATTAGTACTGAACTACATAACATTTTCTTGTTAGATCTGATTACACCAATGTTCTTCAAAGGATGGTGTATATACTCCAGAGTGTAGGTAATGTCCATTGGTCATTCAGAAAGAAAATATAAGTGCATCTGTGTTATGATTTGGATCTAAGATATTCCCAAAAGATCATGTTAGTGCAGAATGTCCAGAGGTAAAGTCATTAGTTTATGAGAGTTTTAACTTAATAAGTCCATTCCTAGTTTGAATGGACTAATTGGGTGGTAACTGTAGGCAAGTAGGGTGTAGGTGGAAGAGGTAAGTCAACTGGGGTTTGCCCTGGAAGGCTCCATCTTCTCTGGGGCCCCTTCCCCCTGCTCTCTGTTTCCTAGTCATCAAGAGCTGAGCTGTTCTCCTCCACCAAGTCCTGAAAACATGATGCTCTGCCTTGCCTCAGGCTTAGAGCAATGGAACCAACCGGTTGACCACAGACTGAACCTCTGAAACCATGAACCAAAAAAACGTTTCCTCCTCCAGATTGTTCTTGTCACAGTGATGAAAAGCTGACCAACACAATATGTGTGCATACAAAATATATGTACATCGCACAACAATGAATACAAACCACTAAAACCAGCTAATGTAAAACAGGCAAGTAGCAAATGTGTATCACTCATTAGGTTGTTATTTACCATAAGGTTTTCCATCTTATGTAACATTATGAAAGAAAAACATGTCAGAAAAAATATATGACACATGATTTTTAAAGAGAGTCCAACAATGACACATCCATGGGTCACAATAGAATCATTACTTTGCAGTTTTTTTCATCTACTTTAAGGTACTTGGAGGTCAGTAGTCACATTACTAGGCATTTGATAATGTTTTTATTAAAAAGATAGTGATAGATATTTACTTTATCCTGCTTATCTACTACCTATGTATGCATAATATATTTTGATGTTTTGCAGAAAAATGAAAAATTGAAGCTATTCTTCCAAAGATAATTGTTTGCTGCACTTACCTTGGATTTCTGCTCTGCTACCCTTCTGTTATGCCTGGCTGATGACACTATGTCTTTTTCTTTAAATGTCCAATCGCAAAATAATCATTTTAGAGACTTCTAAATGACAGTTAAACTCAATATGCTTACACCATCAAGACATATAACTTGATATACTTTTCAATATAATTGATATAATTATCAATAGTAGTCTGGCTATAATTGTGAAATACATTCTGATTTTGAAAATGTGAAAAATATGCACTTTAGAATTGATGAAGTTTGTAAGGGTTGTGCTTTAATTGTTACTAATTAATAAATATACACAATAAAAAATTGGGGGGAACATTGTCTTCTATTGCCAGATTACTTTATGAAGAAGCTTAATAAATGATTTTGTTAAGTTGCATATTTCTTTAGTCTATTTAAAGGGCTGTTCACAAAAATCCAAAGATGAGGTAAAATAACGCTGACTTAACTGACAAAGATCCCAGGAGTTATTAAATGTCATATGCCAAAGAATTCTATAAATCTTTCTGAATCCAAATCATTCTGACAGGCCATCTCATTATTTTTGGGTCTCATACGCTACTCTACCTATTCTTTCTCGAAACCCTTAGTTCAAAATACCCATTACCTACTGGTGTACTTGTCTTGTTTTTTGTTTGTTTTGAATCAGGTAGATTCTTGATATCAAATCATACATGAGTAACAAGTAATGTTGCCAGGTTAAAGTCTCACTATTATGTAAGACTCAGAATCTAGAGGTCAAAACTCATTTGTGTCACTTCATTGACATGTATCTTTTATTATCATTATTATTATTATTATTATTCTTTTTGGTACTGGGGATTTAACCTCAGGGGCACTTAACCACTGAACCAAGTCCCCAGCCCTTTTTTTTTTGAGACAGTGTCTCACTAAGTGGTTTAGGGCCTTTCTAAATCGCTGAGGCTGGCTTTGAATTTAAAACCTCCTGCCTCAGCCTCAGCTGCTGGAATTACAGGTGTGTTCCACTATGTCCAGCATATATTTATTTCATTTTTAACTCATTATTTTTTGTCACTGGCTTAATTTTAAAAGAAAATACAAATTTAAAATAAAAAAACATAAAATTATGGTGAAATTATTGACCAAATTGTATTATTATATTGTGAGCATGAACCAATATGTAAAAGAAAATTCAACCATGTGTACAACTATAATGTATCAATAAAAGATATAGAAAGAAAACAGAATATGGTGAAATTATTTATTTTCTCATATTTATAAACTCATTAAAATAACTTTATTTTTGGAGCTGGGGTTGTGGCTCAGTGGTAGAGCCCTTGCTTGGTACATGTGAAGTACTGGGTTTGATCCTCAGCACCACATAAATTTAAATAAACAAAATAAAGTTATCATGTCCATCTACAACTAAAAAAACTTTTAAAAAACTTTATTTTAAAAATTGGTCTATACAACAACATTCCTACTTATTGGTAAGTATGTTAAATAAAAGTATAAAATGACTTTGCTAGTGACAGAACTTTCTTAGAGACAATCTAAATTATTCTCAAACTCAAAATTCAAAGACAATATTTTACTCAAAAACTGTGAAGCAGAAAAGTTTTTGTTTTCTCCCTCAGTGTGTTTAAAATGTTTCCAGAGCAAGTTAGTGACTCTTTCTCATCATACATTCACCCTGACAGTGAAATAAACAACATTGCTTTTCAGCTCCACTGGCACCTTCATGCTGGGCTCAGAAATTGCAATTAAAAATCATTTAAAAGACTCATTTCATAGTTTACTTGTGGGAAGAAGCACATCTTGTTCCAAGGCTGTTCCTAAAAAATCCTCCCACACTATCACTGAGAAATTTCCAAAGGTCATGGTTGAAATAAGCACCTACCTTGTTTTGCATATGGCTGATGATTCCAAGCCAATGCCATGTTCCTCAGTTACATCTCCAACCTTCTTCTGTTTCCCAGAAACAGGCTCAAATCACCCTCTGAACTCCAGAGCACATTTTAGGCTCTATCCCTTTGAAAAGTTCTCACAATGTGAAATAGTAATAAATATAGACTCTCAGCTTATGTATATGAATTGGCAATCCAGTCTTCCAGCTGCATGGCTATTAATTTAATCCAAAATATGTCACTAACTCTTTCGGTACTTTAATAGTAGCGACTTCAAATACAGCATAAAGTAAAATTATATTCAGTGTTACAGGGATAGTAAATCTCAAAAGAAATAAACTAAGTGAAGCTTGATTGATTTCTTTTCTCAACCAGATGGAGAAAATCATGCCAAAAGGAAAAGACAAAAGTAGCAGGATTAAAGTATGTATTACAATAATTCTAAGAATCAGAAGAAAAAAGAGGCAGATACCACACTGAGAAAGCACATGGACATGACTGCACATGATGTGTATGCCTTAGGCATCTCTCTACTGGGTTTCAGTTCCTCTATAAAAGGGGCAGGTGTTTCATGGTTCTCATGGAGGATTTATTTCTCTACCTGAAGTCTTGTCCCCTTCCTCACTGCTGACTGCTGACTCTTCTGCATATTAACCAACCAAACTCCAGAAATTAACTGGAACTAGAATTCCTAGATGATCATTTCCAAAAGATTGAATAATTAAAACATTACAAATGTAAAAGGTTGTAGACTCTCTGTGTATGTATTTTCAGGTTAATATAGCAACTAAGAAAACTGCTAGTACATTCATCCTATGTAATTAACTTATCCAAAAGCTGCACTAGAAGCTCATTTCTTCTTCCAACCTATTGTTAATAGTATGTTGAAATACTATATTTGTGGTATCTTAGTGAGTGAAAATGTTCATATATTCAATTTATTCTCCCAGTGTAAGTTCTGAACAAGAAATAAAAAGGGTGTACTGAAATGCTACAATATAACCATGACCACCGGTATTCAACTTCAGCCTAATAATAAATGCACCATTTATCTCTTTGGCACTTGATTTGACAACCACTTTATTGAATACTTTATATAATGAATTCACTTATCATATGTTCTTCATATATTCTATTTCTATTTTATGGATGAGGAAATAGAGCCTTTGGAAGACAAAGTAATTTGCCTACTGTCACATAGTAAGTGGCAGGTATTTTCAACCCTGGTGTGTACAGTTCTAAAACGTGTCCATTACACCATGCTATATTTTTCTATCTCTAATAATTCTTAAATTGACTATTGCATGATAAGTCTAATATATAAGACCAGAGTTCATATTTTAAATTTCTATCTTTAAGACTAGTTTTAAATGTGTTAACAGCTATATTCAGTGTGACATTCTGTTGTGTGTGAGAATACATACCTCTTTATGGAAATAGAGAAAAAAATGTAGCAGAATTCATAAACTTTATATCCATCTACTTCAAAGGACTTTTCCTATGTATTCAAACACCTCCTAGTCTTTCAACTCCCAAATGAATACAAATTTTATCAACTCTCCACAGCAATGTTAATATCTTTGTGAGTATTTATTATGTCAGATTTCTCCCTCACTCCAAGCCTACTGCATCTGGTGGCTGTCATTCTGAACCTATTTCATGGGGCATTTCTCCAATCCTGGGGGACTGATAAAGACCACCAAGACCATAAGAAATTTGATGAAAGTTTTTTTTTTTCTTTTCAATTTCTCTAAACTAAACCATACCTGAATAAATCAATGTATTTTTTGGACAGAAAATACATGTGTACATTTTAGTACAGATATCAAAAAGAGCACATGTCAAAGAAGAAACTAATTTGACTACTGAATTAGCTCTATTTCTGAAAGGTCTTAAATCCATGGGATAGCTTTGAAAGTTGAAGCACATGAGAAGATTCTGAAGGCCTACTAAGGTTTGGGGTTTTTGTTGTTGTTGTTTATTTTTTTTCTGATTTTCTCCTGTGTTCCTAGATATATTATGGAATAATAGAGTAATATCTTCAAATACTTCTAATCTTGAATTCAGGAGTTTCTTATGGCCTTATGATCAATTTAATTAAATGCTAATATTAAAAATACAAATAGACATTTAAATGAAATTTTAAAGAGGAAAAATGATAGATAAGATTTTGTTGCAGATGTAAGTGTTTTTCAGAACAGGTTGCTTCATCTTTAATGAGCTATATAACAAGGCATAATTGGTAAAAATAAATTAGCTAACATAAAATGAAACTCAATGGAATATATAATAGTTTCCAAATGAAGGGACCATAGTATATTTAATTCCATTTTCTCTCTAAAATCATTATATATGTGTGGGGAAATGGCTTCTCCTTAGTTTTTCCTCTGAGAGAACAGAAGTGTCTGAGGACAATGAGGGCAACCGTGAGTCATGAAATCAATCACAGAGTCCTTAGACACCAAATGCTGCAAATGCAAAAATACTTGTGGACCTTTGTAGGTAGAGGCACATTTCATGAGACCAAGAAGCTTTTCTAATAACTTGCTTCAAACTAGAAAGTTGAGTAGATACAAATCAATACAACCAGATTGTCTTGGCAGGATGTTCTCATTAGAGACCTCTACACCCTGGAGGCCTGGGCAAGAGCTATGGGATGAGAATATATATCTGCAAGAAACTACAGCTGCAACAAATAACCTGGGTTTCTTGGATTAAGAACATTTCCTTTCCTTTCAGGATGCTCTCACTGTCTGCTTTGTGTCCTAGTTCCTCCTCAGACTGTAACTCTGATCTGATCTCAGCCAAATGTCACCTGAGACCTGAGTTGAGTCAGCCATTCTCCTGGTGTTCCCAGAGCTATTGTTGTACCCATTCCTTATCATTTATTTTACAGTGAACTAGTGATTTGCTTTTCTGTCTCCTTCACCAAACTGAAAGTTTATGGGGTCCCAGTTTTTTAAATTGTCTTCCTTTCAGTACCTAGTACAAATCTTAATCATGACAGGTAGTGATAGAAGAAATGGAAGGAAGGAGGGTGTTGTAAGGTAAGGTAAGGGACTGAAATGGGAAAGGGGAACATATTAAATGGTCTCTGAAGAATGAGAAAGATTAATCCTAATCTGAGAATTTTTTTAAGAGTTCTAGTCCTTCTGAGATAAAAGGAGAGAATTTTCCTGTGGGGACCTCTCTTCTAAGGTTGATAGCCAATCTAATATATATTTATAAGATATAAAGGTATAATGCATTATACACATTTAAAATATAGAGTAGTCCCATTCTCTGTAGTTTAGCTTTTCTGTGGTTTTAGTTATAAAGCTCTGAAAATAGTAAATGGAAAATTCTAGAAATAATAATTCATGAGTTTTAAATTATGCGCCATTCTAAGTAGCATGATGAAATCTCACGCTACTCCACTCCACCATACCTGGGACTTGAATCATTCCTTTGTCAATCCTGTCCATGCTGTACTTCCCCTGCCCATTGGTCATTCAGCAGCTGTCTTGGTCATCAGATCAATTGTCACAGCAACACAATGCTTGTGCCAGAGTAACCCTTGTTTCACTTAACAGTGTTCCCAAAACATAATAGTAATGATGTTAGCATTTCAGATATGTCAAAGATGAGATGTGAAGTTCTTCCTTTAACTGAAAAGGTAAAAATTCTCAATAAAAAAAGAAAAAAGAATTATTCTGAGGTTGCTAAGATCTAGTATAATAGGATATTTTAAGAGAGAGAGAGAGAGAGAGAGAGAGAGAGGCCATATTCACATAATTTTTCTATCACTGTATATTATCACAACTTTTCTATTTTTATTATTTGTTAGTATTTTTAATTTATTAATAAAATTTTGTCACAGGTAATGCATTTATAGGAAAATATAGCATGTATAGAGCTTTGCACTTTCCACAATTTATTGCACTTCAAGAAGAACTTAAATTATCACTATTTGCAGATGATATGATTCTATACCTAGCAGACCCAAAAGGCTCTACAAAGAAACTATTAGAGCTAATAAATGAATTCAGCAAAGTGGCAGGATATAAAATCAACACGCATAAATCAAAGGCATTCCTGTATATCAGCGACAAATCCTCTGAAATGGAAATGAGGACAACCA
>NW_025999977.1:28288560-28303306 GCF_001458135.2 Marmota marmota marmota | reverse complement strand
GGGGAGGGGAGGGGAGAGGTGGGGAGGGGGGATGGTGGAGGATGGGAAAAAAAAAAAAGAAGATAAAGCTTAGTCACCTTGGAATGGCAGTGATTTTCATAGGGCTCTCTCCCACTCTTTCCCTGATCACACTCAGCCATGAAACTCCATTAATCACCATATTCTTGCTCTATTCTTCTTAACAATACTCTGTAACATATTGCTTTACAAACTCCTTCCAAGGATCAGTTTATGAGATTAATCTATGATATTTATTCTTTTCCAATAAAGGCTATTCTAAGATATCTTATTCCTAGTTCTTTCCTGAAAACTGGATGGCTAGTAGTCTGGGCTGTATCTTTGCTAAATCCACAAATCTCCTCCCAATTTCCTTTTATTTCCATTCTTCTTGATAATACCCTTAAGTCTGAACTTCTCCATGTTCTGTGATAGATGAAGTCACTTCCTTTGGAAAGACATTAGGAGCTGTCTGTTTTGTGGCCATCTCCTTCCCCAAGAAAAATCTCAAAATCAAAGCTCTGGAGACAGGAATTGAGGCAATGGTACTCTAATATCTAGCGGTAACCCTATACTAGGAGATGAGTACTTGGTGGAAGATGAAAGCAGAAGCTTCATGTATTCTCAGCTTACCTCTCATGGTATATAGCCAACATCTCCTAAGACAGGGTAAGGTCAGTCAGGGCCTCAGTGTTTCAATGTGCTATATCCAAGATGGAACCTCCGTCCACAGAAAATTTCATAAATTTTCCCTCGCATGCCAATTATCTATAATTCATAATAGTATCCCCAAATCTCATCATTATAAATGCAATATATTACTAAGTTAAAAGACAAATATCTTTGCAAATTATTAGACACCAGATTTCTTCTAATTCCAATTTGAGTTCTCAGGATTCTTGATCTGTATTTGGTGATGTTTTAATCTTATTCTTAGATTGTATTTCTTAGGTTTGGAATGAAACAAAAATTGGTTTGGAGGTAAGCTGGATAATACATACCATTTACTAGTTTGCTCAGCTTTGGGGTCAATATTCACAAATGGCTATTTGCCTAATGTCTGATAAATGAAACTAATAATTTAACTTCATTAGGAGAATCCATTCACATTAGCAGATAATCTTTCTTATTTACTCTCACAATTAGCCTTGTCAAACAGATTAGCTTTTTGATTGAACTACTGATATCCTCTCAACCAGCCTCTATACTTTCCTACATTAACTTTTAAAAACAGTTATGAAAACAAAAGGTCTATTCTAGTAGATAAAGAAGTAAAACATATGCTTAAAAATGAACTCTTCTTAGAAACAGAACACCGGTAGCAATAACATTTAAACCCAAGATGTGGCCCCTGGTTCAATCCCTGGTACAAAAAAAAAAAAAACAAAAAAAAAAAAAAAAAAACAAGAAAAAAGAAAAAGAATATTTTTAAGACCAAAAGCTTAATGGATTTTCTGGTTGTCAATTGAGTATGAATTATTACCCACAGAAAAATCAGAGGCAAAATTGCTTTCGAAGAGAAAAGTTCTTACTATATTATATAATTTATTTTAGAAATTTATTATATAATTTAAGTTCTTACTATATTATATAATTTATTTTAGAAATAAATTCCATAAGAGCAGGAGATAATTTGGTATTAATATAATGCAGTTTTGCACTCCTGACAAATTTTTTGTTGTTGTTATAAACCAAAGTGAATGTGTTTGCAAGCTAAAAGTAATATGATGGTAATCAAAGCTTTGACCCTCAAGCTAAGGAATATCTTGCCTCACAGTGTAAGCATTTCATGTGTAATTTCTACTGACAATACTATTAGTTCAACACAGCCTGTGCTGTGTTGTTTGTTCTTTGTTAGCAATGTCATGGGCTCCTTTAAATTGTGAAGGTCATAACACAAAACAGAGGATGACAAATTAACTGAAACCCTTTTGATAGACATTTCCCAGTTCTTTACCATGATATGAATGTCCATCAAAATATTGCTATATTCAACATCTAGAACAAATAATCAAAATCTTAATACTTTTCCTAGAAATAATTCCTTGAACCATTCATTATGAATACGTGTTAATTCATGTGAATTAAGCAGCATATTTTTTTTCTTTTTAATATTTTAATTTCTTTAGCTATAGTGAGAATCAGAATAAAATCATATTTCTAATCTCCTTTAATCAGAGACCATGAAAGTAAACTTAAGTGCTCTCTAGAATAATTATGGCTTGTGAGTCTCTGCTGTGTATATTTGTTATTGTCATTGATGAGAAATCAAGGCTTATTTACATTCTCCCCTAAGTATGCCTCTGAATTGGTAAGGCTAACTCATTTGTATATCATCCAAATATACAAACACAAAATTAATTTAATTCTGCTACCATTAAAAGATTTATATTCCAAAAGCACATAAATTTTATTTTGTCTTAGCTTCATGATTCCTCCAATATTTCATATGAAGAATAGAGAATTGTTTCAGTTTGTATGTGTGATTGTGTTGGTGTTGGTGTACTCATGTGCCAAGAAAAACTCAATAACAAGTAATTAGGTTGAAAACTACTATTCCTTATGGAAATTCAGATATGTATTTAAAAATTTTAATAGGTTTTCAAAATAGCACATATTATTTAGCCATAACATGGGCACATTTATCAACTTCAGTACTTTTAATTAGCATTAATGAATGAATTCAAGGAACACCCACAGTAAAGCATACCTCTGCTTGGTTTTCTTGGATGTAGTAACCATTTCATTAATCTTAGTATCAATGTTCTCTATTATGAATGTGGTACTGGTAGTTAATAACTCAGGAGGAGCAACACTGTCTCCAAAATATCTTCCCACGTAAATCTGGCAGCACTAATTACTGCCTAAAGTCTGAGATAGTCTGAAGAGAAAATTGCAGGTATTTGTTTTTCTTAGTCATTTTTTTCTATTTTTTATTTCTCAAAGAGTATCTAAATGGCACAATTCCAAACAAGAACAGAGAAAGCCAAAATCAAAATAGTTACTTAATTATTAAGGATTCTGAAGTTCAGAAGTATCCTTTCAGAACTTTCAAGAGAAAAGCTTCATTTTCTCTGCCCCATGTCATGAATGATTCCTCATACTTATTTATCCTTGCCAAGAGCAGTGGATTGACTTTATTCTAAGTCTTCTGTCTTTACAATTTACATGTGATTTTAGTGTTATACTCCCCACATAGCATGGGTATTTGCTGACAAATTGTTTCAACTACTTATTCCTGGACACTTTTTCATAACCTATGCAAAGAATTATATCCCTTGTCTAAGAAATGATCCTTCACAGGATTTAAATAAATTGAGAAGATAAACCAAATGAAGTATTCCAGGAAGAAAGATACAGAAGTTCTTGATACTAGCCTAAAGAACATGTATTTAGGCAGGTTGGGAATGTAGGGCAGGAGTTAATGTGAATATTTATAGTATATTTCAGTTATATATAAAGAAACTTAAGAAATGTTAAAGAAAAAACATTTTCTTCCAATCATTAGTTACTCTCTTCCTCTTTATAATTGATATGACATGCATCTTAGAATGAGAATGATTGAGTTGTGGGAAAAGTTGGTTAAATGTGATACTAAACTAGTAAAGCAAGAATGAGAGCGGAAGCTAAGTGTCAAAATGTCTCCAGTAATAAATGAATTTATAGCTACTCACAGCCATACTGTTTAATAGAATGAGATCTATGAGGCAGCGTTCCCTGAGGGAGGGAAATGCCCTTTGCTCTGCACTGGGTATTTATCCCTTCCAAGACTCGTGTTGAAACTTAATGTCCTAAATCATTTGTTAATGATATTTCAAGGTGGGGGTTTGGGGAGATAAATAGTATTAGAGGGAATCATTACTATAGGGCCTCAACAATTACATTAGGGGGTTTATAAGAAAAGGAAATTCCTAAGCTAACAAGCATGCTCTGTCTCACCACATACTGCTCCTTGCTTGTTTCAGATTCTGCAGAATCCCTACCAGCAAGAAAATCCTCACCTGTTTTGGCGCCCTTGATTTTGGACTTCTCAGCCTCTAGAACCATGAGCTGAATAAACCTTTATTCTAAATAAATCACCCAGCCTGTGGTATTTGGTTAGAGCAACAGAAAGCAAACTAAGATATCCTCTAATATTCCAACATTAAAAATATATCTGCTTTGGTCTAGAATAGGTTTTATTTGTCAAAGTTATGTCAAATCACATAATTCCTTAGGGCTTACATCTCACCAAATTTCAAAGTTGTGTATTGATGGGGAGAATGCAGGGCAGTAGAGACCCTGAACACCAAAGGCAATGGAGGACAATCCAAACACTGATATGATTCTCAGCTGGGCAAGCATCAGAGCACTCCCTAAAGGGAGATGACCCTCCAGCAACAGAGGGGTGACAGTAGTGGCTGCTTGCTGCCCCTTTACAGATAAAAATCATGAAGCAAACACCCTGTAATGAACCACCCCAAGCTACTGCTCTCTGTGTCTTCCCAGGACTGCTTTGATGGAAATGAGTTCCATTTAAAGAGAAATGGCAATGCACAATACAATCATTTTTGTCACTGGTGTTGACAGGATGGCTTTAAAATTTGGGCTTGATCTGGGTCTGGCATCTTTTGAAAGATATACAAAAGTGTAAGTGAGTGAACATACAGCACTGCATTTCACTCTGAGCAATATAATTTGCTCTGTGGGAATCATGAAATCAAAATTAGAAAGGGATGAAGGCCTGAGAGGCCAGTCTATCCTCCTGTTTGAATGGCTTGATTTTCATTTTCTGAAATATAACCCAGGGCCTTATAACCAACCTGCTGCTTCACTTGAAATATGCTCTTGTCACTAGGAAATGTATTTTCTATTCTCAAATAGAAATTGTTGGACAGTAGTACAATTAAATTCCAAAACAACATACACATTTGACATGTTACAAGTTGAAAAAAATATGTACTTTTACCCCTTTGAGGTTAAAGTAGAACTGAAGGAAAATATGACCCAAGGCTTATATAGAACTACAAGCAAGTACACGGTAAAACTCTTGTCCTCCCCACAAAATGTATCATAGAGAAAAGAATTCAGAAATTACTCTGTTTCACAAGAGAGCTCTGTTGCTTTATTGAATGGGGGAGGCATTTCAGTGCCATGGAGCACACTATTCCTACAGGGCACATCTAATGGATGTAAATTTCCTGGCCAAGGAGTTGAACTCAACAGACATCAAGTGATATGGACAGATTTTAGTTTATTGGTCTCTAAGAAACTCCCATTTACATGTGACAGCACACACTGTGTCCATCCACTGATCAAATTGACAACAGCTTCATAGGTCATGTTGCTAGCACATGTCCTTGACATGATGTGGGGAGGATGGAACTCTACCTCTGGGCTAACTCCCCAAATACACAGCCTCAGTTGAATCATGAAGGGAAAAAAAAAAGAAGATGATTCTCAGTTGAGGGCTCCTCTACAAAATGCCTGACTATTACTCGCCTGACCATTACTCCTCAAAACTGTCAAGGTTATGAAAAACAAGGAAAATTTGAAAACTGTCATAGCCAAGAGGAACCCCAGAGGATATGAGATAAATGTAATGTGGGATTCTGGGTGGAATTCCAAGAGAGAAGAAGAATATGAACTAAGAACTAAAGATATCTAAATAAAGTTTGGAGTTTCGTAAGTGATAATATATCTTTATTAGCTAATTAATTATGGCAAATATATCATGTGAATATAAAATATTAGTAATAAGAAAAACTGGATAAAATATTTATGGGAACTCTGTTACCTTTGCAACTTTTGTTTTAATCTAAATCTATTTTAAAGGAAAGGTTCTTAAGTGTAATACTTTTTCCCCCCGCCATGGTAAGATTAATATTATGATGCTTATTTTACAGATGAGAAAATTGAAATTCAATACAATTTAAATGATTTGGGCAGTATGATTATGCATGTAAGAAGAGGCAAAAATGTCTGAAATCCCATCTTCTCACTCTAGGACTGAAGCTCTTTTTCTCACATTTAATGCCTGGGCTTGGAAACACATTCTGACAGGCAGCTCCACAAGAGTGTGGCTCATTACCTCACTGCCTTCAAGTGTGTGCTCAAACCCCACTTCCCCAGCAAATCTACCCTGATCTGTGTGTTTGTACAGCACAGACCTCCTGATTCCTCTTAACCTGCTCTACTTTCTTAGAACATGCTTCAACTCTGAAAATATTATATAATCTACATATTTATTATCATACCTGTTGCTTAGTTTCTATTTTTGCTGCACTACAAGATAAGATCCAGGAGATCAGAGACTTGTGTTTATTATATTCATTGTCATGTACTATGAATTAAATGGAGCTCAAGCTATAACAAGCTAAACTTCAATTATTTTATACTTCTTTATCTCCTTTTTCTCTTCAATTCACTTCAATTTATATTTTTACTAATTTTGAGATTCCCCTTGCCAAAATCACCAGTGAACTAAAAATAATTAATCCAGTAACTCATTTCAATGCTCACTAGGTAGATCTCTCACAGCTACCTCTGCAGATCTCATTCTTCAAACTCTTTCCTCCTTTGATGGAGATTAGATTACAGGTCTGAACACCTGTGATCATTGTGCATCAACACAAGTGATAGACCCCAAAATGTTCTTTGGGAACAGCATCTCTCCAAAATGAGGTACTGTAAATTGAATGGATATAAATTGAAGGGTAATTGGCAAGTTAGACAGTGGCTTAAATGGTCCATACAACATGAGAGCAGCAGTTAGAGTAAGTTAGAGTATTTTATTTGAAAGTGTTAATAGTGCTAATAATATAAAGAAGGAGCAGAAGCAAAGCATAAAACACTTAACAAGTATTTTCTTACACAGACGTTTATACTTAAATTTTTATTTATTTTATTATCAATATGAAAAATAAATAGAATATTTTCTATACACAAAAATAAGAAAAGTAAATAATTTTCTAAAAACACAAAGAATTGACTATAAACCAGAGCAGAAACAAAGTTACCCTTATTTTTTGCCTATACATTTTATCTTTAAGCCACACAGCGTCAATGTTTGTTTTCTGAAAATCAGTCCCCCCATGGCCAAAGTAGAAGATTTTAATTCCATGCAATATTCATTTTGTAGCAACTAGAGGGAAAAAGCCCTTAACTTTAATCCATTCTCTAATTTTCAATATTGAGTCATTTGTCTGAATTTTCTAAACATAAATTTGATTCTTGACCTATTTAGTAGGCTATAAACAAATTTTCTTTAAGCATCAGCCAAAGTAGAGAATAGCTAAATTATTTCAGACAGTTGAGGAAACATTAAAATCCCCTCATTTCAGGAGAAAAGGGTCAATCAGGTATGACAACCATACAGTAAAGACTGACTGACATTAGAAAAGACAATTCAAATGCACAGAAAGCTCAGGAGCCTTCTGTGTTTTGTTGAGACATAAGGATACAAAACAAATCATGATTGCAAAAAAAATTGAAAAATTATTAATCCTCATTAGCCTGTTAGAAATCTTCAACAGGTCTTTTGTATATTCTCTCTCTCTCTCTCTCCCTCTCTCTCTTGCATAAGTTTTTGTTCTAAATACATAAAATTGAGTTCAGTGAACTTTGGAGTGGCCAGATCAACTTGTTTTGCTTATTTATAATGTCATTAATTTTGGAGTTTGATAATGTCAATGGGTATTGTTTCCTGCTTGCATGGTACTCCTGGAAATCTTCTGGGATCAACACATGCCCTGCAAAGGAGATGGCAAGTGGCCTTAAATGAATCCATCAGAGTCCTTCTCCAGAATTTTCCTATCTGGAGCTGTAAATGAAGCTCTTTTCCCCTACAATCTGAGACTACAAACTCAGAATGCTAAAGGCATCATCGATGCTGAAGGAAGGCACTCTCAAGCACAGGCACACTCACACACACACACACACACATTAAATCAGAGAAAAGACAGACACAAAGAATCTCGCTATGATAACTGAGCTATCTGGAAAACACTTTAACAACATGCCCCATATGTCATAAAATTATTCATGACCATCAGTATATTAATTCCACTTCTATGCATTTATCTGCAAGGAAAATAAACAGCACAAGCAAATTAATATTATGCACAATTATATCAGCAGTTGTTGTAAAAATGAAAAATGAAAAAAAAACATGAAATTTTCCCCGAACAGAAAATTGTTTAAACAAATTCTACTATAAATATAAATCGAAATGTTATTATAGCCATTAAAATTTTATTTAGAAAGAACTTAAGGGAATGGAAATGCCTATCAGATAACATTATTTTAAAGTGCAAAATTTTATGTTCAGAATTATGTGGTTCTTTAAATACTGAGCTTAGATAAAAATTGGTTCAGCTCTTGATAGCGGATTTTGAGCAATTTGTTTTTTCTTTACACTTGACAGTATTTCCAAATATTTTCTAGTAAGAACTACTCTCTTAATCAAAGGGAATAAAAGACTCATTGGTTTAATCCTTCTTCTCCCTTCAGTTTCCCTGGGCTGGGAATCATTGACTCATTTTAACAAGCACTTTTGAATGGGTTGATAAATTGTGTACTCCTCTAATACCTCTTGTTATCAGTTTCTATTTGAAGAGCACATTATTAATAAATGTACCATGATTACAGTGAAAAATGTCTTCAGGTATTGATTGACTTTTTCCTTGTCAAATACTTGCAGTAAGTAGAAACCCCATAATGGTTCTTAAAGTGATCTGTCTTCAATGATCTTTAAAATAAGAAAAACTGCCAAATGGTCCTTTCCAGTAGGACTCACTGGTTAGGAAAAGTGGCAAATCGGTTAAAATTTGAGGGAGAATTAACTGTAACTCATTGCTCTACAACACAGTGTTTAAAAGCTGGTCTCCAGAGGCAAGGAGATGATTTGAATCTGAACTCCACTCTTATTGGTGCATAGGTTTTGGAAAACTTATTTACCATCTTTAGTTCCATTTTGTTCTTCTGAATTTATATTCTTCTGTAAAAGAGAAGAAATAATAATACTAATCTTGTATGCTAATTAATTGCCTGAAATGAGATAGAAATTTAGAATCCTTATTAGAATATTTGGTATATAATAAATGTATTTATTATTTTCTATAAATATTTATGATGATTGTCACTAGTTTTATTATTAACAATTGAGGAGAAAGTAAAACTGGATTTTCAGTCTTTGCCGCTGTAGTACTGCAGCAAACCCTAGTCACCTTCCAGGGCCTTCTTTCCAAGTTCTTGTCTCATAATTTGAAGAATGAAATTCCTTAGTCCAAATATTGATTGGATTATTTTTCTTTTTTTGTGTTACTTTTTTGAGTTCTTTATATATCATAGACATTAACGCATTATCGGAGGTGCATGTGGTGAAGATTTTCTCCCAATCTGTAGGCTTTCTCCTCACTTTATTGTTTCATTTGCTGAGAAAAAGCTTTTTTAATTTGAATCCATCCCATTTATTAATTCTTGACTTTACTTCTTGCACTTTAGAAGTCTTATAATGACTACATCCAAGAATTTTGCTTGTTTTCAAACAGCAAGTTGCTCTTTCTTATTGATTTCTGTGAGTTCTTTATATATACTTATTATGAGCATTTAAAAAATGAATAGCAAATAATCTCTTCCAATCCTGTTGTTTTTATTTTTACTCTCTCAATGCTGTCTTATGCTTCATAAGTCTTTCCCTTTATTGTTACCGTTCTCTGTATCTTGTTTACCAAATCTTTACCTGCCACAATTGAAATTTTTCATGTTTCTTATAGAAGCCTTTTAAAAATCTTTCATTGCTTTTCCTATAATCCAACTAACATTTATTTTTGTGTGTGAAGTGCAAGTACACACGGAGCTCAAAGTTCAACAGTTATCCGTGTTATATCCAGTTGGCCCAGTATCATATACTAAAAAGATATAATTTCACATGTCTTTCAATGGACTGTTTTTGTTAATTGTAAATCAGTTTACTGTATACATCTGGGCCTATTTTTTAGGTCTCTGTTGAGCTCTATTATTCCATTTGCTTTATTGTGCTAATATAATTTTATACTGCCATGTGAATGTAGTTTTATAATACTTTGTGATATCTGGCATTTTGTTAATCAACCATGCTCTTCAAGATTGTTTTGGCTATTTTTGGATCCTTAAATTTCCATATAAATTTTAGAAAGAGATGACTGATTTTCACAAAATATATGCAGGGAGTATGAATAGTACTGCAAAGAATCTATAAACAACTTTTAGTAATTGTTATCTTTTAATATGACTTGTCCAATTTATGAACATAGTATACCCCACAGTTATTTAAATCTTTAATTAATCTCAAAGTGTAACAGTTTCTGTTGTTGTTATTGTTGTTTTGTTTTGTTTTGTTTGTACTGGGGATTGAATTCAGGAGCACTCAACTACTGAGCCACATCCCCAGCCCTATTTTGTATTTTATTTAGCAACAGGGTCTCACTGAATGGCTTAGCACCTCACTTTTGCTGAGGCTGGCTTTGAACTCCATCCTCCTGCCTCAGCCTCTCCACTGCTGGTATTACAGGTGTACACCACTGCACCCAGCCCAAAGTGGAATAGTTTTGATGAAGATATCTTGCATAATGTTTGTTCAATTTATTCATAAAACTTGATTTTATTGATATTCATTTAAATAGTTCATTTGTTTCATTTATTTTTCTAAATTGCTGCTGGCATATGTAAGTGTATTTAATTTTTTATATTGAACCTGTGCCTAAAAAATTTGAAAATTCATTTATGAATACAAATAGCATAGTAGAAAGTCTTTATAAAGAAAGATTGTTCACTGAATTATATGTATAAGTGAAGGACATGGGAGACTTCATAGAAAGCCAAATACTTCAAACTGCATTTTTGGTTCATCTTCTATTTCCTCTTCAGGGAAATAACAATGCCTTTAATCTAGAAGCCTGGTAATCATCAGTGACTCTTCTTTCTCTCATTTTATATATTCAGTCATCAAAATGTGTAGATTCTATTTTTGTCACCTGACTCAACACTATCCCTTCCATTCTTTTTTGACACACCTGCTGAATTTACTTGAGATCCCCATCATCTCCTGCCAGGTCACTTCAAAGAGGTTTCAAATTAGTTGCTTGTTTTTCCAATTCCATGTTTACTCATGCAGATCTGGTCATGACACTGTCGTTGTAGAAAATGTGTTAAAATTCGGCTTTTATTTCAAATTTATTGTGTGAATCTGAATGAGAATTTCTGAGCCATACTTATTCTCTGACTTCTATTGCCATTTCCTGTGAAACTGGGCTCAGGGCTACTGATACACATCCATATACATATGGAAAGCTTTTTATATTATTTTCCATTGTATTGTAGAGCAGATTGCAGAAATCAAGCAGTGACATAAGCAAAAGATCCAGTGCTTTTAATTAATTTTAACTTTCAGCCATAAAACAGTTTGAATAATGTAGAAGATCAGTTCCAACTAGATTTCCTTTTAATGTTTTGGAAGTTTCCATGTTTTGTTTTTTTTTAATTTTCCTTTGGCCACAAAGCACAGAGAAAAGAAGGATAAAGTTATCAATAATAAGCTTGAAAATGACATTATAATTATTCTGTTGTACTAAGCAATAAATGGCTAAGCCAGTCAACTGAATAATGTAGTAATTTTTAAAACTTATCAACCAACCTCTTTAAAAGCTTTGCACTAAACTTGTGTTTATTCTGGAGTGCAAAGGCATGATATTCAAATTCCAAAAGTGTGATATTCAAATTCAAGTGACCTTACAATGCTAAACCATAAATATAGCTCCATCTGTTTCCTGCATAGATAATAATATTATCAATAATCTTGGTATTTACATAAAGAGAAATTATTGAGGAAAGGTAATATTTTTAATAGAGTGTTTCTCTTGAGAGAACAAGTCCTAACTTGTAGATTATGAAATGTCACCTGAGGCAATCTTATCTGATGTAGATTGGAGATATGACCATTAACAATGCTTACTAAGAGATAAATGAAAATGCTTTATGAGCCTTAGCATGAAACATTTTTACCCAAATAAAATAATCTTGATAATCCTTACTGTATTTGTGGAAACTTTTTTGACTTTTTTCTTTATGAATTTTTGCTAATATAATTGAGTAATAAAACTTATAAAGATTTAAATCATTTTTTCAATTGGTAAATTTCCTGCATTTTCTTAGTGGAAGCAAAATCAACATTCATGCAAACATCATTTTTTGTTGTTTTGCTTGATAAAAATTCCTGAAACTATACAGAGAAATTTTTTTGTATTTCTGCAAGCATTTCTATAAAGTACTACAGTCAGGTATTTCTGCTAAATTGGTCTTATCTTACTCTTCCTCAAATAACAATAAATGCATCAGATCATGCTAAAGGCATTCAGGAAAAACAGTGATGCAAATAGAAGAATCAGGTTCATCATTTCTTTGTTCATAGTCTTTAAATTGAAAGCATAAGTCCCCTATGTCCCTATCAAATCATTTGGAACTGGTTTGGGACCTGAAATTGAAGTTTATATACTCAACAAATCAAGACCAAATGAACTGTCTGAAAGTCTAACAGAGTGTGATAAACAGTAGCGTAATTTTTCATGTAAGTTGGTCAAGTTACCCAGGCAGGATATGCTGCAATAAATATAATGCTTTACATTATCTCTCATTCTTATTTAGTGACTATAAAATGTTTTATGGCACCTTTCGTGATAGTAAAACTTACAGAAACAGCAGATCTTTCGTTTGCATCAGCACATATGCTTATAAATATATCGTATAATATTTATAATATAGCTAGAAAATCTTATTTTGCTTTTCTCTGTTGAAGTTTCTATGGGAGCGAAATTTTCTTAGTGTGAAAGGATATGATATTTTGTTCATATTGTTATCTTGCTTGATCTAAAAGGACTTCAAATTGCTCTTGTGAGTCATTCAGAACTCCTGAGCAGCCCATAAGATTTCATGAGTTCAAATTCCCATATTTTGGTAACTATATGGATTTGGAGATATTCATTTGTAGGACTAAGTAGTCTGTTATTATATGTATTTTCTAGAAATTAAGTACATTTTCCATAACTCACTTTGGGTATAACAATAGACAAGCAAGGAATGTGTTCAAGATCCTATGGTTATAATTATTCATACTCCAAAAGTATCTCCTTCATTTATCAATATAATTATTTGGGGACTACCTAACAATTAGATAGAGTAGTTCAGATGTGATCTAACTAAGCAGGAACAGAATGAAACAATTATATGTTTTGTCTAATATTTTCAATGCAGCCTAGGATTGAATGGCTTTATTAGCAAATGAAAAAATTCTTCACTCATATTTAGCAAAAGTCTTCCATTAGATAAGAAGGTTTTCTTTTCTTTGAATACATGCAGTAGGATTTCTGGATGGTGTGGTAGAAAAGACAGGTGGACTCCCCTCTTTGTTGCAGCATTATTCACACAGCCAAGAAATAGAAATAACCTAAGGGTTCATCAACTGATAAATGGATAAAGAAAATGTTATACATATACACAATACAATACTCTTCAGTCATGAAAATGAAATCTTGTCATTTTTTTAACAACACAGGTGCAACTGGAGGTTATCATATTATATGTTAGGTAATCCAGGCACAGAAAACCAAGTACCACATGATGTCACTCAAAGTTAATCTTACAGAAGTTGAGGATAGATTGGTGGTCACAGTGACTAGGGAGAGTAGGGGCTGGGGAAGAGTAGGGATGGGGTAAGGTTGACCTATGTGTACTAAGTTACAGTTAGTTAGGATCAAGACATTCTGTGTGCTATTGCACTGTACAATAACTCTAGAAAACAATAATGTGCTATATATTTCAAATAGCTAAAAGAAAGGATTTTGAATATTTTCACCATACAGAAATGATAAATATTTATGGAGATAGATATATTAACCTGATTTAAACATTATACAATCTATACATGTACAAAAATATTAGATTGTACCCCATAAATATGTTTTTATGTTTCCATTAAAAATGCAAAAAAGAACAAAAGAAGTATAACTCAAGTCATCTATTTCCATAATTAAGAAAATTGCCGCAGTCCGGCTGCAGCAAAATAACCGGGGGGTGACAAGCAACTTGTGTAGATTGATACAGCAGGAGTAGGAGCCCTTTATTGTAGGACAACAGATGTATTTATACATTCCACACAGCTTATCTAATTAACATAAACTCAATACAGCACTCAACCAATAAGGAATCTCCACACTTAATGGCACGCTGGCATTACTTCACAAACCACTTCCTCTGGCATTTTGCCAGGCGCCATCCAGACTTGTTTACAGACTCTAACATTTCTCTGGCAAAATGCCAGGCACCATCCTGACTTGTTTACAGACTCTAACAGAAAATGACTCTTGTATATGTAAGTATAGAAATCTATGGGGCTAGGGGTGCAACTCAGCAGCAGAACCCTTGCCTAGCATGCATGGGGCCCTAGATTTGCTCTCCAGTACCTCATAAACAGTAAATATGTATCCCTATTAATTTTCTTATTAATAAATTTTATAAAACTTAGGCTTTCAATCACATAGCATGAACTATTAAGACAAAGCTGGAATAAAATTTTTCCTCAGCCATTGAGTAGGTGGTTTAATTTTCACATGCTTTATTTTAAAATTAAGGATAATAATATGAATTTTCTGAGTAGTTTTAATGATCAAATGAGATGCAATCTATAAAGGTGCCTAATCAGCACATAGCAGAATGTCATTAATAAATTATGATTAGT
>NW_025999977.1:28241060-28286060 GCF_001458135.2 Marmota marmota marmota | reverse complement strand
TAGGTGCCATTCCAACCTGGTAGCTGTTCAGAGATCCCTCTCTGAGGCAATACTCCATGTATTTGGATCATCTTCCCTAGATTCCAGCTCAAAACACATAAGTCCCAGACACTTCATAAATTTGCTCAGTACACTAAAGGGTTTTAATAGCATAGTAGCTTCATTACATAGCACATATACCTTATCAACATCAGCATCAGCTGGAAATTTGTTGATATTGCACAACCACAGGTCCAACTGAAGATCCCTTAATCAGAATGTGCATTTTATCCAGCTCCCCCAAATAATTACGGAGTTTAAGAAACATTGTTTTAGATTAAAAAACAAAACAAAACAAAACAAACAAAAAAAAAACCTCTAGACCTGAAACTGTTTGCTCAAATAATTTGTCTATTTTATCTAAGTTTTATAATTTTTTCAGCATTGTTTAAAACATTCATTGGTGTATAATGATGATCCTATTTATTTTATCCTAGAGGTTGGCATTTTGATCTTTCTTGCATGTATGTGCTCTCTCTCTCTTTCTCTCTCTCCCATTTTGATCAATCTCTCTAAACTTTATCAGTTTTTCTCAGGAAACAACATTTCATTTTATATTTTTTCTATTGTTTGTCCACTTTCTATTTCATTTATTCATTATGTTTTTGTTTCCTTTTTCCTTTTTTTATTCACCTGCTTTAAAAAAATCACTCTTCTTTTTCTACCTTCTGATGGTGGATGTTTGGATCACTGGTTTTTCACTCATTTTCTTTTGCTAATACAGACATTGAAACCTAAAGTGGCACTCTAGCAGAATACTAGAAGAATTTTCTAATGTCCTTTTAGGTTTCTTCTCTGAGTCTCAGGTTATTTCAGATACTTGAGGTACATGTCTTATTGAGGAACATATCTATTAGTCTGATCCTTTAACACTTATTGAGTTATATTTTATGACCCAGTGTTTTGTCTATCTTGGTGAATACCTTAGGTGCACTTGAAAATAATGTATATTATTTAAGTGTTAAAGACAGTGCTCTGCCAAGGTTAACTAAGTTGAGGTTTCTAATAGGGTTGTTAGGACATTCTCTATCTTTACTACGTTTTATGAGTCCCATCAGTTATTGAGAGGGCAGTGTTCAAATTTCCAAATGGTTTGTGTATTTGGCTTTTTATTTAAAATTGACAATTTTATTTTTTTATATTTTGAAATTTTTATTGTATGTACATAGATTTATCTTTTGTATAGCTTTATTTATTTATTTGTATGAAGTGTTGAGGATTGAACCCAGTGCCTCACACATGCAAGGCAAGCACTCTGCCACTGAGCTATAGCCCCAACCCTAGATTTATTTTGATAATATTTTTGATCATGAAGGACAATATAATTGGATATTAGTATACCTACCTCTACTTTCGTATTCATAATGTTCTTAAAATGTGCTTCCTCCACTTTTCTTTTGGTACCAGTTGCTTAGGACCTCACTGATGCTAACCTTGAATTGAGATCCTCTTGCCTCAGCCTCCCATGCCTCTGAGATTCCAAGCATGCGCTACTGCATCTGGCTCAACTTTTTATCTTAACATAGTGTGTATCTTTTTTTAAAAAAAAAAAAAAAATAATCCTTGGATAGTTTTCTTGCATTTTATTTTTATTTTCTTCACTGAATTTTGAGGTAAACTTCTTTGTATTATTTATTTCTTTGTCCTAGATATTTACAATATGCATTTTTAATAGATTGTAGTTACACTCAAGCAACCCATGAAATTTTCATTTTAACATTATCCTTCCCTTTGTGCTCTCCTTACATATTTTCTACATATGTTAGTAATGTGACTATAAAGTATTTATACTTTTTTTAAACAATAATCTTTCAAAAAAGATTGAAGATTTTTTAAAGTTTAATATCATGTGTCTGAATGCAATCTATTTTACAGTCTGCCAAAAATGTATGAGAGTTCTCATTGTTGCACATTTTCTCCTACACTTGGTAATGTCAGCTTTGTAATTTTTCAAATCTAACCATTCTAATGGGGTGTATTCTAAGGGGTTTTAATTACATGTCCTTATGACTGATGTTGAGCATCTTTCAGGTGTTTGTTGTCCATTCATATATTTTATTTTGCGAACTGTCCAAATGTTTGACCGATTTTTAATTTGGTTGTTCATTTTCTTATTATTTTTATGCTGCTGACATGTACAAGGAAAGAGACATTGAGAAAATAGAATTGTAAAAGAAAGTAAGACTTGTTTCTGATTACTAGTATGTAGGAATAGGAATGACTCATTAAGAGATTTCAGGATTTCCTTTAAATAATCCTTCAGAACTTGGCTGAATATCAGAACCCTGGGAAAGATTAAATCCTAACAACACTTAGGTCCCACAAAAAATCTAATTGAATTAGATTAGGATGGGTAGTGTTATATCAGTCTTCTCCATATTTTCAAAATCTTTGTTAATGATTAAGCACAATTTCTGTTAGACCAAGCCTCCAACACATAAATCTTTGGGGAACACATTCATATCATGCCCAAAATGTCAACTTGTTTGAAAGTGATAGACTTCTTTAAAAGGACTAAACCAAATGTCTTTAAATTCAAGAAGGACTTTTAATTCCAAGTTAATGCATTACATGTTAACTAACATATAGACTACAATATTGTTCTCCATATAATGGAGTAAGATTGGCAATCAGAACACATTGCTTTAAAACAGCTATAAATGAGAATAATGAGTGTTCCTAGATATTTATTACTTTTAGCTTTGATCTCAACATATACCCTTTTAAAAATGTGGGGTTATTTAGATTAATAAGTCTTCATATTTTGATAAAGAGTAATCTTCTGCTTGGAAAGTATATTAAGTGGAAATAAACCACTTTCTCTGTCTACCAATTACATTTAGTTGCTTTGATCTTAAAACTCAAGATAAAGAGACACCTTCATTATTGACTAATTTCGAATGAATGTGTACCTATTAACGGGAAGTAAAGTAAGATTATCATAGATAAAGTAAGATCATTATGTAGCGGGAATAGTATTCTAAAGACAAGTCTCTACAACATTTAGCACATGCTACCTAGCTACCTCCTCCTAGCTTGTGCCTGTAACAGGCAATCAATAATTGTCTTGATAATTAAACAAATGGATAACTCAGAAGGTGTCACATCTACAGCCCAATTATTCCAGGGCAGTGGAGTAGGTTACAGAAAGGCCAAAGTAACTGTCTGGAGAAAGCATGGAAGACATATGATTTACTGGGAACAGTTTACAAGAGATCAGTGACTGCTCCAAAAAGAGTTTGGTGGCAACAGGCAGATCAGACAGCATCTCTGTCCCTCACAGTGCTTTGTCAAGCAGTTCCTCCTCTGGATCATGGTCTTTATGTCCAGTGGCAGCCGGCTGCAGGAGTGACATGTATCCTTCCCACAGTGCCCTCAGTTCTCCACCAGTCCCCAATCAGAGAGGGGTCTTAAATGTTGGGTTACAGAAGTAGTGACATCATCAGTATTAGCTTCATTGTATGACCAGCATCTCAAGGAGTAAATGTCCTGGCATACGTGCAAGAAAGTAGCTTTTTACAGATCATATTAACTAGTTCCCAGTGTATTGAAGTGAAAGACATCATCCTTCAAAATAATATGTATCTGACCTTTACAACACAGGTTTGCTCTCATTGTTCCCTTAACTTGGCTAGGATCTTGGCAACAGATAGGGGACATTCAGAGACGTGATCTTTTACCATCTCCCTATTCTTTAGGAATGACACAGGAAGAAAGGGAGTTTCTATCTATAGATTATGTAAGCAGGAGCTAGATGATCAGCTGCCAGAGACACTGCTGAAAAATTCTATAAGAGCAAAAATTGGTGAAGATGACTTTTAAAGTCCCTCTGACCTCTAAAATTATTAGAGCCTACATCTTCAATAAATTGAAACTTGAATATCATTATACATTGTTGATTTTTCATCTGCTATAGGAGAATAATACAGTTCAACACAGTAGCATTCTGACCTAATTCTTCTTTCAATTTAGAAAGATTGATATTATATTTTTCTTAGGGTAGACAGATGTGTGTGATAACCTACAGACTTTGAAAATGTAATTGATAACAAATGACAGGAAGTGAAATCAATTATCATTTCAAAATTGAATAAAGAAGAAGGTGACTAAATTACAGCATTGTCCCAAACAAACCAAAGACAGTGTGATTTTTGCTTCTGAAAATAACACAATTCATTCTTACTTTGTTTAACTAGATCCTCTTTCCCACCATGGAAGTAGTTGGAATCATTTATTGCCTCTTTTCTCAAGACTAATTTTAATAGTTTCTACCCTGGAATACTGGAGTTCAGCCTAAATGTGACATAAAGTTTTATCATATTGGAAGTACTTTGTATTTCATTTATCATACTTTATCATAAAAATAATAAAGCACCATTCTGGACAATTGTTATTAAATTTTGCAACTACCCCTTTGTTCTTTTTTTTTGGATTATAACACTTTGTTTTATTTTATTTCTAGATATATGTTCACCTATTAAAATAGTTGTTTCTCTTTTATGTAACATAATCATCTTGTATTATGAATTATATTTAATAAATAAACTTTGAATAAAAATTGTAAATGCCTTTGTTTTAAATATATATTAAGAGATTCTTATTAAAATATAGTTATTTTGATCTGGAGTTGTGCCTTAGAGGTGAGCTCTCACCCAGCATGCATGAAGCACTGGGTTTAATCCTCAGCACCACATAAAAGTGAAAAAAAAAAAGATATATATATATATATATATATATATATATTTAAATAACATGAAAAGAAAACAGTAAAATTAAGATAACTAAACTGGAATAGAGAAAGCTACCTCTATTTTTAATATTTATTTTTTAGTTATAGGTGGACACAATGTCTTTATTTTACTTTATGTGGTGCTGAGGATTGAACCCAGTGCCTCATGCATGCTAGGCTAGTACCCCTTTGTTCTTACAGAATTGATTTGAATGAAAATATTTACTTTTTAATGGCTCACGAAAAAGTGTATTTCCTTCTTTGTCCAGAAGTAAAGAAAATATGTGGATCATAAATAAATTTTTACTCTTTTCTCTTTGTCCTACTATCCACCTTCTCTCTTTTCATCTAATCTTCTATTTCCTCCCTCAAGTACCCTCATGTTCTGAAGTGACACTTTCTAATCATGATAGGCATGATGATACTTGGCCTTTCAGCTGTACTTTATTTCATGTTTTCATAGGAAAGTTTATTTATATATTCAGCATTTGTTGCATTCAGCATATGTAAAGTACCAGGATAGACATGAAAAATACAAACTTGTTTTCACAGAACTCAGGTACTTAAAATTTTGAGTCAATAAGATAAATATATAAATATATGGTGACTAGTTACACAAGGTTAAAAAAAGAGAACAGTGTCAACATCCAAGGGAATACATCTGCTATGATTCTCTCTACTAAGAGTTGCATGAGATATTAAAGTAAAAAAGATATTCAAAGATAATATTTGGAAGTTTGGTAAGTTATTAATGAGGGTTTTTCAAGAGTATCTACTTTAGCTGCATTATACCTCCCAATGATATATTAATGGATACAGGAAGCACATAGAGTATTTGAGAGGGCCTGAGACTTTCTAGGACAAGAAGAGTGTGGTTAAGATTCCCATACCTACATTACTCTGCAGGTTGCTCCAGTGAAGACTGCTGTGGCTGCCTCTGTGCTCATATCTCAGATTCCCATGGCCAGTTCTGGCCACAGAATGCTTCAGCCAGTCTCTTTAAGATACCTGTGTATCACTCTAAATACATTCTACCACACATTCTCTTCCTCACATCACTCTCTGCTGTATCAGACTCTCATGTGTGCTTGTCCGATTGACATAGGTTTTAAATCTAGTTGAAAGAAAAAAATCCTCTAATATAGGATGAATGTTCAGAAAAATGCAAAACAACCACAAGTATTTAAACAACTACTGGGGATATCAAACAGATTATAGAGAACATGCTTTAATGAACTTATCACAAACGTTTTACCTAGCAATCACATAGGAATCAATGGTGACAGAGAATCTCTAGCCAAGGAAGAAAATAATACCATCTAAGAAAGAATAATTCTCTGAGGGATGTGGGTTTCAACAGATACGTTTTGCCACAAAAATATCAAGTACAATGTTTGGTTATATCTTCTTAACCCCTTCATGGTGAAATGTATTCAACTGAGACTTAAAAGTTAACTATTTTTATAGATCTTCATTATATTTCCAGCTCAAGAACAGCAAAACACATCAATAACTATGCATCACACATGTTTTAAAAATAATTCAAAGCATAATGAGAATTCTTAACTATTCTTCTGTAAAGGAATTCTGTGGCAAGAAGTTATTCACTTGATAGGCATTTACTTTATAGTGCACATAGTCTGGAATTTGAGATGGGTCTGAAAACACAAGTCCTTTTTTTTTTTAACATGTATCCAGGTGTGCGCACAGCTCTCTACTATCTGCCAACAGCTTTACATAATGGAGACTGGGCTAAGGGTTCTTTTAACTGCTGCTGCAAACTGAGGAGGTGTTGAATGTGCTCTATTCAACAGCAGGAACTAAAAACCCTGTCAAAATCACACTGTTTGGGAGACATGCACAGCACCAACAGAAGTTGCATCCCGTGGGCAGCTGATCTATTGTGCTAGGGAAGCCTGATCATCTGACCTGTGATCTGCCATGAAGACCCATCATGCCCCACTAATCAGTGGATGTGTTGGTATGACATTCTGATCTCTCCATGTCACTTATTGAAAAAGGCCCAGGTAGGCACACTACAGGACTAGTTCCTAAATACTGCAGGAAGCGGAGCACAGGAAAAAACACTAGTGCTATAGCACAGGCAGTAGCAGGGCAACAAAGGAAATAAGCATTAGAGAAATTTCTGGTTTAAACAACAATGGCCATCAAAACCACAATTTGACTTTGCTACTAGTTAATATTTCCATCCAAGCTTGTATTTTTTATTTGCTCACATTCTACAATTCTTTTTTTTGTGATTGTGTTTACTGTTTGTCATGAACTGTTCTTAACATAGCACTATAAAGGATTTTAAATACTTATTGCTGGAGCCTGAGATTTCATTTCTTATTATGAATATAAATGTCAGAAAATCAGGGCCAGAATTGCATGAACAAGCTTGGCTTGGTGGGATACTTTTGTTCTTATTCTATTTGGACATCAAAAGCCAGGAGACTTGGATTTGAAACTAGACTCTGCTGCTTTTTTTTTTTTGTCCAGTAAGCTTGTCTGAGTTTTGGTATCCTCAATTATTCAATGGAAACAAATAAGAAATAAAAAAAAGGAACAAAATCAAACAACCACCTTCCATACCAGACTGTAGTCAGTATGAAATTTGAAGAAATTAGTTCTGAACGCATCATTGGTGGTGTTTGTAACAGTGTACCAATTCAGCTTATATTAGCTAGGTGTAAACGCAATTTGTTAACGTCTTTATGTGGACAACAAAAGCAATATGCATTGAAATTAGAAAACTTGACCAAATACTGTACTTTTTATGTAAGCAAAAAGTGTATTTTAAATTTTTAAATTACCATCTTGCACTTTCTATTTGAAAATCAATTTTCTATTTGAAGCTCTGTGGCCATTATCTTTTTACTACATCCTCTGGGCCTTTGCCATGACATACATAGTACTGTTGAATTTAAATGAATTGTGGTTTCAATTGCATTCAAGCAAGTTTTCATGAAGGAATCATTTTGAATATATATGACAAAAATATTCTAAGAAGAACCTGTATCCTTTTTTCACATAAGAATTCTCATTATGCTTTAAATTATTTTTAAAACATGTGTGATACACAGTTATTAATGTGTTTTGCTGTTCTTGAGCTGGAAATATAATGAAGATCTGTATAAAATTTTATTCATCATGTGCCAAAACAATCTCAATTTTCATTGAGAAGGAAGGCATAATAATTTCTGAAAGGTTCACTCTAACAACTCTGAAGCTCCTTGTGGTAACTATTGTTGCTAGTTAAAACATTGAATTAAAAATTAAAAATATTATTTGCCAAGTAAAAATCTAAGTGACCTAAAGAAATGTATTTCTTGTCACCAATTTTTGCCCATTGTTAGATAAAATATGAAACTGTATCCCTGAATCTCTGTTGAGATGGAACAATGGAGGACACTCAGGCCAAGACAAGTTCTGGTTGAAATCCATTAGGTAATTACATTTTTTCAATGTTAGATGCTCAGATTACTTCAATTGAATATTATATTTTTTTTCCATTTTGCTGCATAATTTTTGTCTTCTCTTTCCATTTCTATTTCAAATTTAATGTGAAAATTAAACAGCTACCAATAAATTTAGGGAGAACAGCAGCATTGATTCCTCTGTAAGAAAAGTAATGTCTGTAGTGTTTGGTATGAAACTTAGAAATATACTGCAAAGCTGAAATATTCACTGTTTGAAAGGAAAATAAAATAGGAATCCAGGAACTCTGAGCAAATTTTAAGAGCTGGTCTTTTAAAAATATTTTAATAGAAAAGGGTTGACAATGAAGAAAGCCTATGACATAGTCTAGACTAGCATTCAGCAAACTTTTCACTAAAGGGCCACACAGTGACCATGTGAGGCTTGTTGGCCATATATTCTTGGTTGCAAATACCCTTCCCTGCCTTTAGAGAAGGAGAATAGCCATTAACAACATGTAAGTGGATGGATATAGCTGTGTTCTGATAGTATTGTATTTATAACCACAAGAGGTTGGTCACAGATTGCAGACCCCAACTCTACTCCAACTTCTATATTTTAGGGAAGAAAACAATGAAGTTCGGAAGGTGCAAGTATTATATTTAGCCAAAGTTCCTAAACACAAAGCTCAAGCTGTAGCCAAGGTTCTATGTATCTTAACCTACTATATTTTAACTTACATCATTTTTGTATAAAGGCATTAAAGATGGCTTCTATGTGTAGGTCTCCAGATTATTTATTCCTTCACTGCAATCTGAGTCCCTCTCTTGGATCATTTTCTGTTGCTAACTACCCAATACCACATACTGGGTAAGTTATGAGGAAAAGACATTTATCAAAATAAATATTTTCATTGTTCATAAATAAATATGTTCATTGTTTCTTGTCCAGAGTCAAGGGTCCACATGAGGTGATGGCATTCTTGAAGCAGGATCCCAAGGTAGCTTAGGTCCCCACATGGCAAGGGACAGGAAGCCACCCATGTGTATGTGAGTTTCTTCTAGGCCTTCATTCTTTCTTCTCATAAAGCTACCAATACTCAATCACTGAGGCTCTACCATGACTTCAATCCTAATCACCTCCATAAGGCACCACATTTAAACAAAATAGTCAAATAAGTTTCCACTCTCTTAACACCTCATAAAGGGGAATAAAGTCTAACATGAATTTCAGAGGGGACATATAATACTGAAACCATAGCAGAGTTCAACAGCATTCAAACTTTTGCATATACAAGTATTTTTAAAATAGCATAAATTAACAAAAGTTTAACCATAGAGATCCCATCTTCTTTGTCTACCCCCATGAAACCTCACTCAGTAGTTGTCACCTATTGATAAAACATGGCTTTACAGTAATAATGCCCCAAGTCACTGAATTCTCTGACCCAAAGATTTCCTGGCATGATGATGAGCAATATCACCTAGACACACAAGCTCCTCTCTCAGATGTCCCACTCCCACAGGAGCTCCCTGATCCACTTTGGCCCTCCCATTCTGAGAATCAGATCCTACATCATAGTCTCTAGACAGAATTCTTCTGAAAAGAACTTTTCCAACATGCAAATCTGTCAAGGAACTACTCAATAAAACTAGCCACATTACTGCATGTCACAGTCCTATCCTTTACCTGGGCTAGACCCCAAATCCATAAACCCTTATAATCATGATTCCTATAAAGCACACAAAATAAAAATATTTAGATCATCCTTAGGTATTTTTAAAAATTACCAAAATAGGTTTATTTTTTTAGTAAGGGGGATTTTTTCTGTAAAGTATAATTCTAAGGAATTTCGTTGCTATAAAATGATTAAACCATTAGAATTATGTTAATATGTACAACCCTCTCTCTGTTAATAGAACTCCTTTCTTTGGGGAAGACACCAGTATATATCAAGAGAAATTAGAACAATAAAATTCTGCAGATAGAACTATTTCATTGTAGTCTGTGTTCACTGTGTATACAGGGAAGTGGTTGTAAATTTTCTGTGATAGAACATTATAAATAATGAAATGTCAACAGTATCTTATGTATATGAATTCCCTTTTAAGCCAGAATGCATGGTCAATGTGTAACTTAAAATATTTATATGACATTCATGAAATGACAAGATATATATATATTATATATATTATATATGTATATATGAATGAATACATACATTCTGAATAATATATATGTATATACACATATATATGTGAATGAACAAATGCTTGTTTGAAAATCCAAAGAACAATTACTCAAATATTCTCTCTAGTTATCTTTTTTCTGTAGCTAGGCTACTTTTTAATACATGATAATCCAGTCGAGTCACATAGTAAATAAAAATTAGAGTTCAGAAAACATTCATTCCTCATAAACATCATCTACATGGGAAGAGTATATGTTTCATAACATTGAATTAGGACACAGCCATGTGATTGGCATTGGTCAATGGAGATGGTAACATGGGCAGAGACTTGAAATATGCCTGTTCAGTTGAGCCAGGTATTTTGTGCTCTTGCCTTTTGCCATGACAGGAACACATCTTAGGCAGTCACAGGGTAAGAAGTTTGAGGAAAATGAACAGAATTGGATCTAGCCTGACATTTAGACTCAAGTCCAGAAGAGCTCAGCATAGATCACCTGACCCCAAGTCAACCCTCAGATGATTGGGAGATAAATAGACACTATGTTTGAATGCTACTTATCTTTTGTGGTTATTTGTGATGTGGGACATTACTATCTGAATAGCTCTCTGCCTAAAAATTGGTACCAAGAATTACACTGCTATAACAAAAATCTAAAATATTTACTCTGACTTGAACAGTACACACTGTATACATGTATTGAAACACCACATGGTATCCATGAATATGGATGATTTTATGTCTTTGTGTATCTGTTAAAAATAAATTTTAATTTTAAAAAATCTGAACTATCTGGTATTGACTCAAGACTGTGAGCCAGGAGGTGAGAAAATGGAAGACTGGAAAGCAGTGACTCATGGTAGTGAAATATTTGTCAAAATGCTCCTCCCAATACCTGAAAACAGGAAATATACCCAATGAGTTTGTATAATTGGATGATGAGAATTTTGAGGAATGTTCAAAGTGTGAAGTTTATGTTGGCATCTGCTAGCTGCATTTGTTAAAGTGATACAAGAAGTTGATTAGCTTAGAATAATATTGGAAGATTTACAAAATAATTTTGATGGAAAATAAAGAGCTTATAAATTTTGGAGTCAGAATATAGACGTATTTTTCACCAAATCAAATGTGTGTCATTTAAACATAGCCACAGGAAAAAGACCAAATCCAGCATTCAAACAGTAAGAAAAAGACCAAGCAAGTCCATCTGTTAACACTTCTGTAAATTGAAGTTAGTGTCTAGTAGACCTTTCTCCTAGACACAAATGCATCCAGAGAGATTAAATGTTATGTTCCATTGAAACTTGCACTCAGATTCCCTGAAGTTAATTATAGAAAGTTGTATCTCAAAAATAACTATGAAAATAAACTTTTTATAAAATGAATTCATCAATTTTTGTAAAAGAGATATACAAAAAAAGGATTGCCAACTAGGCCAGTTTTAAATGATCAAATTACTTGAGATGCAAGAACATATCTGGTCTGTAACTTTGTAAAACAACAGAGCAGATTGGAAAATCTTGGCTACCAGGAATGGCATACATTCCAATTCTCACTCTGCAAAATGAGGCCAAGGAGGATAACCGAATAATAGGTACATCTCAAAACTGGAGTCAAGAGCTGGAAACAGCAATGGACTTAGGTCATATTCTCAGGGAGCAAAACTGGGTCTAGTTAACTCGGATCTGAAGTAGGAGGATCAGGCAGCATCAGCCCAGTGGGATTTGCAAATTCACTTGCTCCTATGACTGCTGTGTGCATTCCACTTTTTGTCTTCTTTTTTAATTCAAGGTTTAGGAAGGAAATATCTGGAATTAACACAATATGTATCTGAATAGACATAAAAGTACTACATGTCAAAATTTCTGAATATAGATGGAATGCAGAACTTAGTGCTGCAATTATACCCATAAATATGTTTAATGAAGACAAATAAGACAGACAGTAAATGATCTACATAAGAGCCTATGTTGCTATCCTTAGAACAAAAGGATCCTTGTACTTAGCATGCTTGTGGAAGACAATTCAAGTTGCCTCTCCTTCTTTTGTATTGCTGTGCTTCCGTGATGAATTTCATTGAAGAATTAAGGACAATTTATTCACCAAGTCTCTTGTTAATAGGAACTTCAATTGTTTTTAGTTATTGTGAATAAACTGCTCTAACAATCCAACCACATTTTTTTGTGCACATTCTTTCTCCTATATCAATCTTTAGGAATGATATTACTGGATCAAATAGTAAGTGGTTTTAATTTTGTATAAAATGGTCATCCCTTTGCCAAAAGCATCATCTTCTATTCCCAGCAGCTTTTAAGTATTTGAAAGGAAAGATAAACCAATCATTTTTAGGTGAGAGATATAATTGAATACTAATAAAATAATCATAAAATCACTTAAACCCAATAAAAGTTTACAATTTAAAGTTCAACATCTTGAAAAGCAGCTTTTCAGAACACTAGGATTTATCAGTTATGAAGCTATAATAAAAAGGCATCTCATTATAAAAATAATAAAATCATATACTTTAAAATATAATTAGGAAAGCATTCAACAAGAAATATATGCATCATATGAAAGAAATCATGAAACTTTAGTGAGGTACATAAAAGAGATATAATTAATGGGAAAATGTGCTCCAGTCTTATTGAAAAATCAGCTCTCCTCAGTTAAATCTATGAATGCAATAAAATCACAATCAAAAGTGCAATGATATGCAATGGAAAATTACAAATTCATATTAAATTGTATATGGATTACAAATTGATTTGAATTCTATCTGGTTGTATATTAAATATAATATGAAAGAATAGTTAAAATACTTCAGCAAGAAAAGTAAAATTGTATAATTACTTACATAAATCAATAAATATATTTGAGTAAGAGTATATATCAGGATGGCTTTAGTGGAAAAACTAACAAATAGAGGACCATATGTTTATTTAAAGACTTGAATTGCATGTAGGTTTATACACAAACAAATAATTTGCCTCATACTATTCACTATAATAAGCAGATTTCAAAGGAAGGGAAGGGAAGGAGAAAAATTTAATATTAAATTTATATTCATTTTAAGCCCCCCACCCACTTTTATTCATTCATTGGGTTTTAGAGTCTAAGGAAAACTGAGAGGTCATCTATTTCTTTTATCATCTTTAAAATTATATTTCACAATATAGTCATACCCTTGAGATGATGCGGGAAGAAAAGAAGACCTTAAGAGGGGATCGAGGATATTAATGATTTTTTTAAGAGAAAGGGAATCAAGCCTGTAAAGCAACCTCCTAGCTTTGACAATAACTTGGTTTTAATTTGTTTTACAATTTTTTTGTTTTATTTCATTTTCGAGTTTTGGTATTGGAAATTGAACCCAGTGGTAAGCTACCACTAAGCCATGTCCTCAGCCCTTTTTAATTTTGAGACAAGTTCTTGCTAAGATGCTTAGGTCCTCACCAAGTTGCTGAAGCTGGCCTTAAACTTGCAATTCTCCTGCCTCTTCTTTCTGAGTATCTGGAATGACAATTTTTTTAACCTTTTGGGGCTACATGTAAAATTTCATTTTAGAAAGGTTTTGCGCTGACAGGTCAATAAATAGGTGTGCAATTGATGGATGATAGATGGTAAATAGATGATAGAGGTGTTGAACATTTCTGATCACATATACATTTCTGATCTCTGTTTACAGAAATTGTGATCAAAAGGGCTTACATTGATTTGCAATAGGCATCAAACTAAAAATCAACAGCATTGAAACTTGAACATATAACTTCTTTATCTAAGGAAAGCACATTTCCTGAAATACCACACTAATTGACCAGAGGCTATAACTTTTGTTAAGTCACCCTCATTTTCTTAGCTACTCTTCCATGTTCTTTAGGATCAATATATATATTACCATATGACTTACCATATGAATTAATACATCTGTGAGCTAGTCTTCATACAAAGTGATCTGATCTGTAATTTATGTAGCGATATTTAAGTATATAATAAAATATATACATATTAATATATGCATAGTCATTTACATATATAAATCACAACAGGACAATAAATTATGCATATTTCCTCCAAGCCAGGCAGGGCTTTTTCTATTTCTTTTTGTATTATTTTAGCTATGATTTTAATGACTCTTTACTATTGTTATTGTATGACTAGATGTAAGAAATGTGGATGTTTCTAAGTGAATCAGCATATCTTTTGTAAAACAAAACCGTTAAAAAATAATGCAATTATACCAATCTGTATGTAAATGCAGAAACCAGTGAGATATGATTCAAAATCTATATATCTTAATTAATAGTTTAATATGACTACAAAAACAATGTGTTTGAAATTATTATTCATATGATACTAGCACTACTCCTGAGATAACAACAAATCCATCAATGCATAATAATTACTTTGCTTCCTTATTGAGTAGTTTTTTTAATATAACTTCAGTAATTTACAATGAATTTCACCTTTTATGAAACAGTTTTACCACTCACTCTTTAGAGTGGTTCTCTCTAAAGAACAATGATCAATAATACCATATTCACTATGAAAATGCACTGTGATTGCCTCAGGAGTAATGTAACCTGTGGTCCATAAATTTTAGAAGGATTTAATTCCTATTTGAGAATTTATTAGCAGTGGGCCTTAGGGAAAGTCACTTTTTTTCTCTGAGAATATTTTGTCCTCTTATAAAAATAGTCGTGACCATCAAATAAGAGACTGTATGCAGAAATACTATATAAATCATAAAGCACTCAGATATTTATTGTTGATGTCCTTGCAACCACTGGGAGTAATCAGAAAGATATACAGGAATGTTCCTGTTTTGTTTTTTTAACAGTGTTGGGGATGGAACCCAGAGCCTTGCATATACTAAGTAAGTACTCTATCACTGAGCTACAGCCCTATACCTGGGTAAATCCTTGCTCTTGAGCAACTCTTCCAGAGGAAAGTCTAATCAGACAATCATATTTTTTTGTTTATGTTTGTTTGTTTATTTATTTAGGTACTGGGGATTGAACCCAGAGGTACTTCACCACTGAGCTACAGTGCAAGCTCTTTTTTTTTATTTTTTATTATTATTTTTTTTTTATTTTGAGACAGGGACTAAGTTGCTCAGGGCCTCAGTAAGTTGCTGAGCCTGGCCTTGAACTTGCAATACTCCTGCCTCAGCCTCCTGAGCCACTGATATTACAGGTATGCACCACAGTGCTCAGATGACAATCATATTTTGAAATATATCTTTGTGTAGGTAGTATGGTATGGAAAAACAGTAATATCATAAAGTGATTTTGATAATAAAATATATTACTAGCACGATAACTTGGCATCTTCAGGCATTACTTCTGAGACTTGCAAAACAACGTATAAAGTTTTTAAAGATAAAATAGTAAAATTGAAGGAGTATGTGTACAGTGAGAAACATTTTTACCAAAAAGAATTATCATTCTTATATATAACATAGTAATAATGGTACTGAGATTGGTCAGCATGAAGACAAAAGGATTGAGAGCTAGGTAGTAGTACCAGGATGACTATCTTGGTCACCTTTTCTGTGCCTCTCTGCTCATTAATTTCCTTATATGAAAATATGAGTTTTGAGCAGAAAGTCTGTTGAAGGCTCCTTCACTTTCCAAAACATGGTGGTGGGGTAAAGTGAGGAAAAAAACAACAAAATATGCCAGGGGTACTATGTCTAGAGGAAGCACTGATTGCTGTTCTGGGGTATTCTGATTGACAGTCAATGTGGTCCACCTGTGATTGTCACATCTTGTGCATATCAACCTTGCTGGGGAAGCATTTAAAAATGTACTGCACACCCCTCTAGTCAGGATTTCTGACTACTAGATTTCCTGTCTTTTCCCTCATTGAACTGTGAACTCACTAAGACACCTGCTTTTATCCCACATTCCTGCTAGAATTTAGGCCCAGCAAATGTTGGCAAAGTGAATAATGAAGGCTAAGCTTTGTAGGAATACCACATGTGAAGTATATAGGGGAGAATGCCTTATTCTGCATTGGCTAGGTAAAAGCAAGAGCTCTAACCTTTAGTTTGGGTTTGTTTGGTTTGGTTTTCTAAACTGTGAAATTGAGATTATCAAATAACTGATGATTCTGTAAGAATAAGGGACATTTAAAAGCTTAGCACAAAGGGTAGCATCCTTTGTTTAATGGTACGTGTTTTATGGTAATGAAATAATCATCCTTAGCCAAGTATTGTTCTTGGTAATGTGTTTGTAGTAAGGCATTCCTTCCTCTCAGTAAGTACAGGAGAGAAAACAGAACAAAACCACCTATTAAAATGCATAAGGTAATAAAACAGATATACACTTAAGAGTGTCTTTGTATTATACATTGTGCTACATATTTTCCTGAGTAGTTTAAAGTCATTGTTATTCTCACCTTTTGGATAGGTTTCCAAATGAAAATGAAACCTTTGCTTGCAATTGTCCAGTTTACTTTTCTACAGAAAAAAATAATAATCCTAAATATTTTATCATATACCTGAGTCAAATAACCAGTTGAAGACTAGGAGTTTACGTGCATGCTAGACTCCACTACTGAGTCTAGCATGTATGAGGCCCTGGGTTCTATCCCCAATACCAAAATAAATAAATAAGAGAGAGAGAGAGAGAGAGAGAGAGAGAGAGAGAACCAGATGAGACCCCAATGTATCATTTAGCAAATATCTCTTTTAAAAGTTCAACCTCAACCTCTTTATTTAAGGAAGCATAATTTCATCACACACACACACATATACATATGCACACCCAAGACATTGGTTATGTGTTATTGGCTTAGACAAAAATTATGACAAATATAAAGCATCATTATGATAAAACCATACAAGTATATTTCAGTACATTCAAAGGGAATTGAGAAAAAAGTAAAATTATTCAGAAAGCAAACATAATTATATTTCTGAAATAAAATTCAAATAGGATTGAGGATTTTATTTCATAGTAAGAATTAAACTCATGGCATATACATCTCTTGAATATTTTTTACCAATGAAACATTTTTCAAAGAATGATAAATATCTCTGAATTAAATTTTAAAAGAGAAAGTAACACAGTGGAAGTTTTTAATGGGTTTCACTTTCACTGGTGGGTATTTCAGATGTGAATATTGGAAATTAAAAAAAATAAATTTTGTTATTAGTATATTATAGTTTTGTGTATAATAGTGGTATTGATTTTGACATATTTACAAATGCATATAACATAGCTTGATCCATTTCAAACCTAGTATTTCCTCTTAAATTTTTAAAATTGAAAGTTAATTAATTTTAGTCATGGAATCAAATTGGTTCATAAAACCAAAACTTAGTTCTTCCCATATACTGGGTAAAAATAACCTTCATAATTTTCTTTTAATAACTATACTTTCTTAAGTGCATTTTTTAAGGTCAAACTATGGAATACAAAGAACATGTACTGAATTTTAAAAAAATAATATACAAAACAGAAAAGGATCTAGACCTTTATCTACTCAGACCTAGACCTTTATCCTTTTTCCTGATGAGATCCTTGAGAGGATTTCTACAGGCTTATGGAATACAAAGGAGGTCTGTGAGTGTGGTGGGAAAAGGAATCCCTTCTCCTCTATGTCAAGAATTCATTTGTCATTTGAACCTGACTCAGTCATCTGCAAGTCATGGGAAGAAGCAGCCCAAGGATAAAGCTGATCACACCCTGGAAAAGCAGAGAATTACATTACTGAGTCATTGAATTAACACATGCTACAACCAATCTCTGGCTTTGCTACTTTGTGAGACAGTAACTTTCTTATTATTTAATTCAATTTGAGTTAAATTTCCTGTTACTCTAAGTGAAAAACTTATGCAGTTTCTTTCTGCACAGTGGGAGAACTACTACATGGAGGCCTGGGAATGGGGGAGTATACAAGTCATAATGGTACAAGAATCTTCTCAATTCACAGTAGAAATGGTAAAGTGTTTTACAATTAATATTTTACTAACAGTTAAGTTCTAATGCTTACAAATAATTAGCTTTTAACAGATTGGAATGGATGTAAATAATCCTTATAGTAAGGTGGCTGCTTCATCTGCATTCCTCTTCCTGTCCTAACTTCCTCAATTGCTTTCTGAAAACCATGTGTTTGGCCTTCTCACATAGGGAAGTGTTAGGTTTTAGACAGTTGTTTAGGATTTGCATGAGCCCCTTTGCTCAAAACAGTTCCTGCAAGTGAATAGCCACCTTCTATGTGGCATGTGCATAAAACCATTTGAAGTACAACTCCAGAGATTCCCTGGGAAAATAGTCATCCAGTTTTCCTCTTAATAATTCTAATAAATGCACCCTCTGATTTTTAAAAAGACAGAAAAAAAAGCTATCCAAATATTAAAGTGGAAAAGGATAAAACTCTGAAGTGTTAAATATAAACAAGGATTTAAGGTTTTGAATAGAAGAAATCTTCCTAGAATTTTGTGGGTTATAAAAACATTAATTATGAGCAATTCGGCAAATATCATTGCTAGAGCAACACAGAATCAGGCTATTTTACTAATGGTTGGCTTTAATTCATGGAAAGTTCTCTCTTATCATAAGCACAATTCTGACTTGCCTTGTCAATATTTGTCCTTTTCAATTTCGTTTAATTTATTTTTTTGCATTGATAGACAAAATTACATGTATTCTGTGTAGGACATGATGTTCTGAAGTGTATCTATATCATGGAATGAGCAGTTGTCTTCTGAATGAGGACCTCTCTTGCCTTTTCAACGTTCCAAAGCAGCTGTCATTTTTCCCTCTCCTGATTCTTGTTTCCAGTGTTTGTATGTTTCGGGGGCAGGGAAGCAGAGCATTTCTTCATTCATAGGGTATTATGAGGGTAACTTTATTCCTTTTTCCAAGAGGAATGTTTCAGAAACACAATTTGAGTTCTCTATTCACATTATCTACCCAATCGCTCTCCTCCTTTCCACTCAGAAAGTGATTTTTATGGGTGAAGGCCTAAAATATCCATTCTTCTCTAATGGTCAGGGTTAATGTTCCAGAGTTGACAGATCATATATATGTTGACCTATCAGCATTTTCTCTTTCAGATCACAAGAAAACCTAAAAATAGCAGAGCTTCTCCTCAATTCTATGTGCTAAACTCACCATAAAAGACCTTTTCAATCCCCTTAATTATAAGACATGACATTATCCAACTCCTTGGCCTACAAATGGATGGGCAACAGAGTTCAACTCATAGAGTGTAGAAAGTCTCCCTTCAACATTAAGTCCAAGCTACATTTTCACATTCAATTTTAACTGTAACGTATGAGCTTTAAATAGTAAAAATGATATTAGATGCATTCTATTCTTTATCCAAATCTTCACACTTCATCCTAATTGTCCCAGATCCTGGGATGAGTTGGGGTGTTATTTATATCTGGAAACTTTTCCCTAATATTCCCTGGTTCCTTCAATTGTTTTTTGGGGGGGTTTGTTTTGTTTTTGTTTACATACTTTTCTTATTCATCAATATCATGATTATTCATCTCTGAATATTCTCTGGTTTCTTTAGATACCCCTATAATGTGGCCTTACAGCACATCATATGTTAGGGAAATTTTCTTTTAACTGAATTCAGTTAGGCTCTGGTTAACATCCTGGTTCTGCTGGTTACTAGATGGAAGTGAATGGGCAAATTTATTTAATTACCTTGACACGTAGTTCTTCATTTTAAATGTACATAAAAATATCAACCTCACATAATTGTTATGAAGTTGGAAATAGTTGACATCATTAGTAAATCACTTAACACAGTACCTGATCTCACTATCCCTAAGACATGTTAGTTTTCTTTTTAGTATTCTCCCATAAAACTGAACCAACTTTAATATGCCAGACCTCACACCCTCACACATACTGAAGACACTTGGAAATGTAATACTTGCTCAGAAGATCAGACACTTTTTGAGGTAATTTTGCAGGATTGATTTATTTCCACATTAATAAATGAAAGATGACCTTTCTATTAAGAGGTTATGCCAACTATTTTAGTTAGCTTTCCATGGCTGTGACAAAAATGCTCAAGAAAAACAACCTAGAGGAGAAAAAGTTTAGCTGGGGCTCACAGTTTCAGAGGTCTCTGTCCATACACAGCCTACTCCATTGCTCTGGGCCCAAGGGGAGGTGGTATATGGAAAGGGTATAGTGGAGGTGTAGTGACACCCACTCCTCCACAAAAAAATCTGAACTAGGCTTCTCCAGAAATCTTCACCATGGCTGATTTTAGGACTGTCCGCAAAAGAGTCTCTACACAAGATTTCAGTGTAGATAAACTTCCTATCTTCCTGTTGCCCTAATTTATTTGGCCACTAGCCTGGAAGAAATCTTCACTCCAGGTGCTGGACACCCCCTTCCTAGTTTTTCACAAACATGTGTCCAGTATTGTAGTTTGTAGAAATGTGTAAACAAGGCCTCTGGTCTTGAGTTGGGCTTCACAGAGATGTCTATATTTCTAAGAGAAGAGAAGGTACCAATTGGGCTCCATGGTAACAGCTGGCAGGGCGAGGAAAGAAAGGGGAGAAAAATCTCTCCCCTTCTCAGGTGTTGTCCTTGAAGGGTTAACTTGCCCAGCACAGTGAAAGAAAAAGCTGATTTTATGTGAACTTCTGCAGGCTATAAACTTCTGAGTCCCTCCCCTAATATGGTAGGTATAAAATTCTGAAACTACCTGAACTCTGGGTTCAGGGGAATGATTGATTACAGCCAAAGCTGTGCCCTCTTAACCTGGCTGCAGCCAAATAAAACTGTTTCCTGCTGTCTTCGGTGCCTTGCCTCATTTGTCCCTACAACAGAGGGAATCTGCTCCCCTCATGACAGCAAGAAAACAGAATGAGAGAGCAGGGAACGAGCCAAATAGAAGATGAACTCTTCCAGGGCATGTTCCCAGTGACCCATGTCCTCTACCCATGCCCCACCTGCCTATAGTTACCACCCAGCCCATTCAAATTAGGATGGATGGATAAGGTTACAGCTCTCACAATCCATCTGTTCACTTCACCTCTAAACATCCCTGCGTTGACATAGGCGCCTTTGGGGATACCTCATATCCAAACCATAACACTTCTTAAACATTTGTTCACTGTAACATAAAAAACAGACAAATATAGCCTCTTTTATGAGCCCCACTTAAATGCTATCTTATCCAAGAAGGTTTAATGATATCTCCTCAATCTCAGCAGAATAAAACTGAAGCATTTGATTTTGACATTTCTTATGCCACTGATTGCATTCTATCTATATTTTACTAAATCATGTTATTTCATAATCTGCATGCATTGTGAACTTTTGTGAAATTAGGCCTGGAACTTTGGTACTGTTCCATACTGTTGTTCCAATCTAATGTTAGAATTCATTAGAGGTCAAAGAACAGTGTGGTTAAAGAGTTAATACCAAGTCCAGACTGATTCAGGGCTGATTGAGAAGTTTTCATTGTAAACAGTAGTCAGAACAAATGAAGAATGTTATAAATGCCTCCTCTGTTGTGTGGCCCTACACTGTATTGGAGGAAATGTGATTTGGCATGAAAGCTTTCAACTGCAATGATATATAAAGTTGGTGGGCAAGCCAGGAGTGGTGGCACACACCTGTAATCTTAGCAGCTCAGAAAGCTGGGGCAAGAGAATTACAAATTCAAAGCTAGTCTCAGCAACTTTCTGAGGGCTTAAGCAACTTAGTGAGACCCTGTCTAAAACTAAAAAATAAAATGCACTGGGGATGTGACCCAGTGGTTAAGTGCCCCTGGATTCAATCTCTGGTACCAAAAATAAAAACATAGATAGTTTGAAGGCAAGGCTGGGGCTGTGGCTTAGTGATAGAGTGCTTGCCTAGTGTGGGTGAGGCACTGGGTTCAATCCTCAGCACCACATCAAAATAAATAAAAATAAAGGCATTGTGTCCACCTACAACTAAAAACACCAGTTTTAAAAAAAATAAATAAATAAAAAGAAAGGTGGACAAAGGGACTATATACCTTTCTGTGAAAGTGATCCATATCTTGTTTGTTTTTCAGCCATGCACCAGATACACTCTGTATATATTAGGTAACTTCAAAGCCTCCTAATTAGATGAAGATGTTATACTTTCTGTATTTCCTGCTTTGCATCTTAAATGCTATCTTATCCAATAAGCTAATTAAAAATAGTATTCAACTAAAGTCAGTTGGTTTGTATCTCATGAGTCTTATTGCCATTCTGGAACCATAGCTGTAGCTTTGATGCTTTGGTAAGTCTATTGTAGCTTAATTTGAGTAATACCATAACCAGTGGAGCATTTACCAAATGATCTTAGTTCATCAGAATATAACTCTGGATCTCGTAATTGGTGAATGATCACAGAAAAGTTAGGGGTCGTAGACTTCACAATGTATGATAATCATTGAGTAATTAACATGACTACTTCATAAGATGGAAGGAATGAAAATGGATGGCCTTCAAGTCTGTGGTGCATTTTCAGTAGACTTGTGCACTCTACTGAAATTTTATTCAATATTTTTATGAATATGCATAATTATTTTTGAGAAGACATTCACATTTTAATGAGATCCTAAAAGGTGACCCCATAAAAGGTTAAAAGCTATTACTTTAGTTGAGAGAGAGTCTGTCTAAACCCTTTTGAGAGGAATTTAGGATATTTATGAGAGAAATTACTTCTTTAATGCCTTCAGGTTATTACTTAACAAATTACTCTTAGAATCGACCAAGTGGCTTTCATTTGTTAAAACTAAGGCTATTCCCCCCCCCCACCCCCCCAAAAAAAATGTCTTGCTCATCCCTGAGAAATTACTTGAACACTTTTCAGGGCAAATATTTTAAGAGTTCATAACAACAGTCAATCTGTTTTATTACTTCAAAGGTCTTATCAGAGCTTCCCTTTTCTAATTCCTAGGAATTAGGAATTTCCTTCCCTCATGAAATAGAACATATTATTGGGTATTAGGGTGGGGGATAATCAAACACTGTGAAAACAAAAAAAAGGTTAGTTTTTAATTGACTGGTATTGTGGACAATCTAGTTGGGTTGCATCAAAACACCACTACACACACACACACACACACACACACTATCTAAAGATTTTCTGGTTCATGTAAGAGAGCCAAGCATATAAAGAAGACAAACTTCACAGTAGTGAAAAACACAGATACACAGAATTTCAAAATCTTTCGTATTATGCTATTGGTTTTGGTAATGCTATAAACTAAAAGACAGTGTTTGGAGTTTTTTGTTTTCAACACAGAGATTTTATATGGGAAAGGTTATAGTGTCAAGTAAGATTATAACCAAACAGTAGCTGCCTGAACCAGAGAACTGACTTTTTGTTCTTCATCCAACAAATGTATATGTTACCTTTTGCAGCCATTTGTTAAGCCAGTGCCAAGAATTTATTATAGAATTATCCAAGCCTAATATGCAGGGTCCCAAAATGGTTGAAGCCTTTCCTGTCATTACATTCTCACCCAACTTCATTCAAAAATAATGAAGCAAATGAGATGTGACCCTTTGTCCTACAACTACTGTAATTTTATTCTAGATAGAAATACTTTTTCTCCTGCCACCCTCAAAAGGACATGTTCTCCAAACTGAGTCACCGGGCACCTCTACATGAAGTCATGGGTGGGCCTACATTTACTGACATCAAGAGATCATCACCTAGTATATACAAGGAGTTGTTAGCAAGGAGGAAATAGGAGTGCTAACCTTGGGGCAAGAAGACTATATGTTTTTATTTTGTTTTGTTTCATTTTATTTGTATTTTGAAACAAAATTGAAAAAGTTTGAATTTGTCACAATCCTCAGGTCAAATAATATTCTCATTCCAGAGTCAACGAAAAACATCTCTGCTTTTTTCAGTATTTATCAAATTTTATCTCCATCCATTGTTATTTCCTTCACACTGGACAGTAGATGAGCTCATTACTTCTGTGTATGATATTGTTTCATGCCTTTCATGGTCAGTTATAAGGTATCTGTATGTCTTAAAGATAAAATGCATTATGAGTTCTTACTGATTATTTTATTGTAAATTCAGTATTACTGATTTTTTTAAGTTAGACTCATTAATCTTACAGTTGTATCTAATTTCTCCCATGCCCAAAATCACATTCTCAAAGATATCAACATAGTTATTCATTCGCTTTGTTCCACAGAACAAAACAACACTCTCAGAGTAATAATGCCAGTGTTGCTACCAATAACAATCATTGAGAACCATTTTTGCATTTCTGTTTTTCCCACTAATAATATACAGACAACTGCAGTAAGTCACTTGAAATAGTTTTCCTGCAGCGTGGTTATATCACCAACTGGATATAATTTGGATTTATTTGTTTTATTTAGAATTTTAGGGCTTGCCTTTAAAATTTTTATTACATTTTATAATTACATAAAATATTCACATGGCTTCAAAGTCAAATCCAAAAACCAAGCTCTATTAAAAAATAACTGGCTCGAATGCTGCACCACTTCTCTATTCCCACCCTCCCTTTATATGCTACTGTTTAATTTTTTAGTTAGAGTACATCCCTCTGTTGTACTTTTAATAGAAACAAATACGTGCAGATGTGTTTGTATCCACATTTCTTAGATAAATGATGTCATACTATTAATTCTCTTCCTTAACTTTTATTCATTTGCTGTTCCTTCATATAATCTGGAGTCAGTGTCAAGGTATTGAACTTCCTAAGCCTTCCACATCCCTTGCCTTCCTCCATTTTCCCCATAGTGCTTACCACCTCCTACTGTTTGTTTTACTTTGAATTATTATTTTCTATCTTGCTGAAATATAAACTCATAAAGACTATAATTTTTACTTGTACTTTTCCACTGATATGCATCTAAAATATATCTAATATAAAATAGGGGCTTCCTATACATTTTTAAATGAGTCAATCAATAAATACTATTTTGTTTAATGTAATGTCATATCATTCCTACTCCTTTTTTTCCCTCTCTCTCTTTCTCCCCTACATTACCTTATCCTCCTTGACAAATTCTAGTGCTGATTTTCTGTTTTCACATTTGACTGAATCCCTGTTCTGGATGACAAAAGAAAGTAGTGCAGGCTTATCCAAGACTCACATAAGTTTTATCACTCTCCAAACCCTCTCATTCTTCTTACAACTTTCTTATGAACTCTTTTATCCTCTCTAGTAATCTAGAATATAAAGATGATAGAAATATTCAACCTTTTTTCAAAATGCTTTTCTAAGAAGGTGAAGTTGCATATGTGAACATCGTTGGTGACCCTATCAATGAGGCAGACACAGAACATATTTTATGCTGGCTTCCAGGAGCACTTTTGTTGCCAAAAGCTCAGTCCTTATCCCTGATGCCAATTCAATAAGAAGACAAAGTTTTGAGAAAAAGGAAAAAGAACGTTTATTATTCTTCTAGCAAAAGAGAAACACAGGGGACTCCTGTACCAAACGCTGAAATTCTGCCTATAATGTCCTTGCTTAGCATCTGGATGGCCATCTTAAGTGATAGCCGCCATTTTAAGGAAAAAGTTTCACTTTCCCACCTAAGAGCCTTTCTGAGAAAGGCTTACCACTCCCTCATACCAACCCAACCCTTAACCACCAGCAATAGGGCCTGCCCAGCTCTGATTCCTGAGCCTGCCCTATAAAAATCCCAGAACCCAAGCCTGTTTTGCCTCTCTCTCCTACAGAGAGATGGCCTTAATTTGTCAGCTCTGACAAGTAGACTCCCATGTGTATCTGTGCCTGGTCTTCGTCTTTCATTTCTTGTTTATCTTCTCTCTTTCCTCCTTTACCCTTCACTGCCATCAGCAAGAACAGGGGACTTTTAAAGAGGTGACTCAAAGGCTACATTCCAGGGTTCTCTGCCTGGAGTTGTAATTCACCTGTTAATTTGGAAGATAGTCATTTCTGAGATCTTCTGGTAACATCCCTAAAGTCTGGATTACTTTGTTCCTATGGTGGGTGTGTACTCAGGGACAGATAACTCTGTCTAGGATGGGGAGGAAAGGTAATCCTGTTTACCATGTGTTTATGGAGGGAGAGAGATTAGGGAGGAGCAGGGAAAAGAAGAAGGGGAATAAATTGCAGTGGCAGAGCAGCAAGAGTTTTATTCAAAGCCTAAAGTGGACCACTGTAACACTTTTGGCAGAAACTGAATACAGAACCCTGTGCTTCCTCTCACCTTCAAATCACCCACTGTAAAATGCTATTTTTTGTGCTCTTCACTGGCAGTTGATAGGATTTGTGTATTTAAACCTTCATGGTTGGAGCTGGGGATATAGCTCAGTTGGTAGAGTGCTTGTTCCACATGCAAAAGGCCCTGGGTTCAATTCCCAGCACTACCACCAAAAAAAAAAAAAAAAAACCCGAACAAAGAAGATGTGTGGAAAGAAACAATATAGGTAAACCTTCATGGCTATAGGAATGACTATCTTCAGGTTCTTAGCCCATTGTCAGAGAGGGACTTGGGATCAAAGAAAACACAGGCAAACACTTGCATATTCTTAAGGACTCAACAGCTTGAGATGGGATTCCAGACTCCATGTCCCTGACTTTTTTGATTGACCCTTAGATCGTGTTTGATGAGTTAATAGAAATGGGAATTAACTTTTATCTGTAGGGAAATAATATTTTTATAGCTGCTCACAATCCTCCCTGTAAAACTGTCAATTTTACAAATGCTGTTGGCCACAGAAACACAAGTTGCATTTGCTCACAATAGTCCTAAATGCAGCACAATAAAAGCAAATACCCATGCCCTGTTCTTTACAGAGACTATTATTTCTCCATTTACATTGGTTGCACTGGTTGATAGCATCTTTATTGGTAAGATATATGTTCTTCTCCTTGTCTGCTTGCTTCCTTACCTCCTGCAACAACACAAGAATATCCATTCTCATAACTGTTAGAACATTAGCACTGTCAATGTGACCCCAAAGGAGCATACAGGAGTAGCATCCACTTCCCTTCTCTTCTCACACTCATTTACTTACAAATTCCTCCCACCCTTACACATTCACCTTTAAGTAGTAAACACTAAGTATATGCATGTACTGATCAGTACTCTGATCAGTAAGTACTTCCTCATTTGGGAACAGTCTCTGTTTATAAGGATGTTCATTAATTAATCTTAGTATATTCTTCATGGTAGTGCTACTCATAGAATCTTTCCATTCTATTATGAATCTAGGAATATGTGTATTAATTATCTGGGCAATTTATCTGCTAGGATGTTAAATAAGCAGTGTGAATAAACCATGAAGCCAGATTCCTGGACCCAGCTTATGATATTGTAACTTACTAGCCTTGTGACATTAGGTTAGTTATTTAACCTCAGGATTTCTTCATCTTTATAAACCAATTTATAGGGATGCTTGTCATAACTAGATATGTTCCCATCTGTAAATATCTTAACATATCCTCGCGTCTCCTAAATGTAATGCTATTACCAGCACAAGTCATCCTTGATCCAATGTCCAAGGAATAAGGTAATAATGGCATGCACTGTTCTTCAAGATCTTACTCTCCCCACAACTTTGAAACATCACAAACCTAAGGAAATTTTAAACCTATGGAAATGCTGAATGAACCAGCAAAGATCAGGAAGAGAACATATTTATTGTCAATAATAAACTACCAAAGTTAAAAGAGGTTGTAATATGGCAAAAGTTTTATGTCATTCCTGAAACTTGAAAGACAGTAAAAAGTTTTCTTTATTGAAGAAAAACAAATACAAATTATTGCTTAACTACTATTTTTACATATGAAAGCTAAGCTGATATTTTTTTAAAAACTAATGTGGCAGAAGGAGAGATTTTCTGGATCCCATTTGTGACAAAATTCTCCTTGGCATTTAGGCTGTTACATGGCAGGATGGAGCCCAAGACCCTGAGAGGATTTGGCGCATACAGGACAATCACTTACTGTCTAGACATATGATACTCACAGGATGGAGGATGACAATTTCAAAAAAAAATTTTAAGCTTCATTCCCAAAACTACTTGGTACACTAAAATGTACTGTGTATCTTTTGTAAAACAACAACAATTTCTTTGGACTTTATCCATACCCTTTGAACATGAAAACAATGTATGAAGGACCTCCTCTTTTTTAAAAAAAAAAAAAAGACTTTTTGTTGTAAAAATAACATTTACTTAATATTAAAAAATATCAAGAGCCAAGAAAAGAAAGTTTAAGATTAACCAATATCAGATCACCCTGGAGGAGCTGTTGTTAGCTTTTGGTGTACACAGTCTCAGACATGCCTGTATGCCTACGGAGAGAGATACAAATTGAAGACAAAAGGTGGGAAAGCAGCTGTAGAACATGATACAATGTTTAAAGGAGATATTAAGTCATGTTTTCCATATTTAGGAGAAAACTAAAAATTTGCTTCAATTTTAGATAATTGGCAGGGGGTGAGGGGACACCAGGGATTGAACTCAGGAGCACTCAACCACTGAGCCACCTCCCCAGTCCTATTTTGTATTTTATTTAGAAACAGGGTCTCACTGAGTTGGTTAGCACCTTGCCATTGCTGAGGCTGACTTTGAACTCAAGATCCTCTTCCTCAGCTTTCCAAGCCACTGGAATTAAAGATAATGTGTCTTAACCATAGATGTGTGTGTGTGTGTGTGTGTGTGTGTGTGTGAAAATCTTTTCTGAAATCAATCTGGAGTCATGCATGATTAACATGAAAATATCAGAACCATTAAAAATTGGTTCTCCACTAGAGTAGCTAGACATCCTGATTTTTTCAGTTTCCTATTTCTGAGATTCCTATATGGGTTAATATTATTTTTGATGCTACATGTTGCTATGGTAGTTTTGCTAGTTTTTAGACTTACTTCTATTTTCTTTGTACAGTTCTAGTGTACTTAAGATTGTTTTTCTGATTCTTTTTGACATGGAGGCAGTTGGAAGAATGTTAGTACTAGGTTATTGTGAAGAAGTCTGAGACCAGCTGGGTTTCTCTTATCTGTGGCTTTTCCTTCTATCTGAATGTCACAGAGACAGAGGACTTGGTAATGACCTTTACTAAAGACTCTCTAGCCTTTCTCTCAACTTTGCAGTTTTATTCTTGCCTTTGCTTCTAATTTTATTTTTGTAATGTTTTCCTTCTTATTCTTAAAGTTTCTGCTTCTTTTCAGGCTTTTATTGTTCCTATTCAAAACCTAGTGACATGTCAAAATCATGAGCTTGCACCTATTCACTAAAATGTATTTTGTATCTCTAGATCTCATAATGTGTTTCCCATTTACTTAACAGTATTTGGTACTTATAGGTATTTTTTTAAAAAACGTGTTATGAGGGCGAGATATAGAAAACCTTTAGCAGTCATGTATTTATGAAACAAAAATAGTAATACTGTGATAATTGTCAGAAATGCATTTTATATTAAATAAGCTCAGTTTGAAGAACATCATTTGCCAAAGATGGTTTCATTAATAATATCTTCAGCAAATGCTGCAATATAGTGTCTGCAATTTTGAAAATTCTTCTGTGCTTATATCCTAGAGGTCTTTGCCAGTTTACCACAAAGAGCAAGTTGATTTTATTTTCATTCAACCATTTCAGGATTTTAAACTCCCTGTTCTCTAGGGAGAAATAGCTTCTTTTAATAAAAGATTGGACAATTTGGATCATCTATAATGTGGAAACTCAGAAACAGGCCAAGTGGAATATTCAATTGCAGAGGTATCTGACCTTCCAAAGGCAACATATAATATGATAGTTTTCTTAGGAAAATCATTCAACTTCTATTGTTTTTACTGTTGTTTCCCCTTTTCTCCTGATTAGAAAAGAAGTTTAACTTTCAAGTTGATATTTTTGACATAGGAACTTATAGAATTAATATGTCAAATTCGAAGCCTCTATTCACAAAATGGGTAAAAAAACAAACTACAAAACTATAAGGAAAAATTCAATTCTCAATTCAACATACAACTTCAGATTGCTTAATATTTATGGTAGATTATACATAGACACAATTCTCATAAGATTATACATAGACACAATCTAGTGTTTGCACAAGCAATAAAAAAGTGTCTCTGGTAAGTATCAAAATAAAACACATGCACAATCCTCTAGGAATTTCAATAGGAACAGCCAACTTGTCCTGAAGAAATCAAAAAAGGCTTCATCAAAGGCTGCAAATGGAGAGAGGCAGACAGAATTAAAGGAATGAGGCAGGCCACGACAGCAGATAGAGTATCCCCTCACCCACCCAGGAAATGTCCTCTCTAATTATAGCTGTGACCTTTATAAGGTTCTTGAAGGTACAGCAATTGTGCATACATCAGTAGTTTTACAAGTCTTGCTGGTAGCAAGTCATATGAAACAGAATTGTAGTGGATACTATATTTTACCAGGTCACTGATTTAGATAAGGTCTAGATTAGCCATGGATTAAATGTATAGAACAGTGAGTTTGTGTTCTGATTTCCTCTAGTCATTTATCTTTTATTCACACACACACATGCGCACGCGCACACACACACACACACACACACACATCTGCAGTGTAGATATAAATGTCTTTTTCCAGCAACTTTGTGGGACATCTCACTTCCCAGATTCCTAGTAACCCAAAATATGGTTGAAATGCCTCAAAAACCTGCCTTCTGGGCTGGGGCCATAGTTCAGCAGCAGAGCGCTTGACTCGCATATGTAAGGCACTGGGTTCGATCCTCAGCACCACATAAAAATAAACAAATAAAATAAAGGCATGCTGTCCATCTACAACTACAAAAAAAAATTAACAAAGGCTGCCTTCTATAATTTTGCTATGATCTAAAGCAAGTTTTTAAGTTCTATATGACATTAATGTTGCTTGTATTCCTGGTGCCTGGAAGACAATGAATCATCAATAAAATAGTTGTTGAATGAATAAAAGATTCATAGATTGATTGGCAGCCCATTTGGCAAATCGGAGGAGGAATTACCATGCCCACATTATAGATAAGGTCACAAAGAGAGGCTTAATGGTTTGTTCAGTATAGTAGACTTAAGCTTTCCACTTCTCTAACTTGCATTCATTTTACCATAGGAGCCACTGATATTTTTCCTGTTGTAAAATAAAAAGATCTATAAGGAATATTAAAAAAAAGTATCCCTTTCTCTGGACAACAAATCCATATTCTTAATGTTTTCTAATGACATTTGGCCAAGTTTTCTGGCCTATACATAGTATTCCTAAACTTCTTTAGTGTCATTCCCTAGGGAGCACTGTATCCGTTTCACAGTTACAGAGATTATTTCTGGGCTCTTCTCCAAATTTTCAGTAAGGTAAGAGTTAAAAGAACCTGTCTTCTATGAAGGATCTATTATATCCTGGAATAAAAAAGGGCCTTAGTCACAATTATATTTAGAGAAATGTGTTTTATTATTTTTTTCATATTAAAGTATAATGAATCATATCCTGGTTAATTTCTTAATGTATTTCATCTTATACCTCCCACTGTTTGACAATATTCTTCTGGTCCCCCTTATGAACTTATGAAATGGCAAGTTTTTCAATAACTTTAATTTCTCTTTCATTTCCTATTTGGTTTTCAATGTGTCTAAATGCAAAAACCTGAGACTCTGTAAGTTGGTCCAACAACAAATAACATCCGTGAAACTGTTAAGCTGTTTGGTCATCGTTGTATAAAACACACAGGAATAATTTGGTACATTTTATGTCTCTCACTTGGCTAGTTTCAAGGATAGTGTATAGATTATCCAGAAATTCCTGCCATGAATGAAGATTTTAGGGCTTTTACCTTGACTTTTCAACTAACTAGCTTGGAGTGGTAGGAGAGAACATACTATCTGCTTTAAACAAAAATCTGGAGATTAACTAATCATCAAAATAATCTGTAATGCATTTGAAAATTCATATATAGAGCTTAGTCTCCAGAGACTTTGATTCTAAAAGTTGTAGATGAGCTAAAAATCTAGTCTGAGAGAGTTGAAACTAGACTGGTGAAATACCACCATAATTGAAATTGAATTAAAAATTGTTGGTGGGGAATGGACAATAGAAGAGAGAGTTGGCTACCCCTAAGGTTCCACTGTGAATGTCATGGAAAGCCCCAATAGCAAATAAAATAAAAGGGTTTTGGAATATAATATCAAAGCTATTATCAGTGAGTGTTACTAGGATAAATAGCATGGCAGCTTCTTTCATGTTGTATTTTTGCCAGAGTTGATTATCCGTTTCTCCTCTGAGCCCAAAGTCACTGGAAGTAAATCCCATTATAGCACAGGGTTCATTGTCCCCCAGGTGTATGTTGACGAAGGACATTTTCTGGTCAAGAATTCATTCCGTAGCTTTGCTGTATCCACACAGGAAATGGCTGTGACCTTTCCGGTCCATAAGGTTATGCATTTTGACAGGCGGCACAGAGCCAGTCCCTCCAACCACATGGCACAGACGACCGCTCACTGTTCTCCTGAGGCGAGCTGTTACTCATGGCATTTAATCACATTCAGCAGGTCTGGAGCTGAACGTCATTCAGAATATCAGAAAGGCAGAAAGGCTGTGCTTCTCTTCAGTGGAAATCCTGTGCAAGAAGCAATGTTCATAGCTGGCTGCTTATTTAATGGATGTAAAATCACTTCCAGAAATGTCATCCCCTTCTGTCTCTGTACCTTCCACCACATCCAGCTCCAGCTTCAAACATTAATTTTGATTTGTCAGAAATGACAGAATTTGTTTTAAAAAATTACATGCCTTCTCTGTTCCACATTATATAGAGAAAAGTAAGTCATGGCTCCTGACTTAAGAAAGCTTATGATCTATGTGGAGTACCAGCAGTACTGCAGATTTCCTACAGATGATGTCCATACCCTCTAGTGCTGCTGCAACCTTTGTTCCCCAAAGTCATCTCCATTTTGCCCAAAATGAGTGACAAAGCATGTCACCTTCACTAGTGTCCCCACACACATGTACACACACATACACACACACACACAATTGCATCATAAATTATGGTAGCTTAGCCACAATCCTGGAGGTTTACAGTGATAATGAGGAACACATCACACATTACATGAATTCCTACTCTCTATAATTATCTCCCCTATTGTCTCTGTCCTTTCTGTCTCTCTTAAGCAGCCTTATTTATCAAAAACGATGTGGATTCCTAATTTCCTGATCAAAGCAATTCAGTTTGATATGCATGGCATCATATTTCAAACTCTATTTGAAGTTACTTATCTAAGTATATTTTTAAACATACAGTTTTCTTCTCTAAGGGAAATCTAGTGGACAAGTTTCTCTAACACAAGTTTCTATTTCTGAAACAACATTGAGAAACACAGAGACTGTAATTAAGTGCTAAATCATGTGGTGTAACAAAATTCTTGTGTAGATGATAAGAGATTGAAAAGATCAGGCATGACTGAAATATTTAAGAACTTGATGAAGTACCCTTCCAATGCATATTATGATTTAAGAAAGTAAGGCTTATTTTATACTACAACTCTTGGTTATGTTGGCTTCTGTATTAAACAATAAACTCACTAAGGATGAACTCTATTCCTACTTCAATATTCTATATCACCAAGACTTTTCATTAGTGAACGATTAAATAAGCAGCCAGTTATGGTGTGTGCATAGTGTTAGCGGTGCAGATGAGGAGATCTGGGTTTCAGCTCCTGGTCTAATTTGCTCCAGTAATATGACCTTGAGTGAACAAGTTAGCTGTTTAGACCATCAGTTTCCTTATTTGGAAATAGGGAATATCAAACTCTGGCAGATAGGCTTTGTAGGATTATTATGGTCATCACAAGTTAATGTTTTGCTTTATTATTTATTTAATTTGTATATATATATAATGAGAACCTGATATAGCCAAATATTGTGCTTGGAACTCAGAAAAAAAAATGCTGAATAAAGTAGATATTATCACATTTCTTATTGTCTAGTTTAGCAAATTTCTGCATGTAGTGCAAAGTTCTGAATAATTTATGTCTGTGTATTTTGTTTCTATTTTACTCATGGTATATTTATTAGCACCCATCATGTGTAAAACATTATTTTAGGTAATAAGGACTTAAAAATATAGAAGAGGAAGTTCCCATTGAGCTTTACCCCATTCATATCTATATTATCTATAACTTAAGAATTCCTACAATAATATGAAGCTAAATATAGGAAGAATGCAAGATTGAGTAATAAAAATATTTAATTATTTCAAGAAGACAGGATGCAGGTTTAATAATGTCAACAGAAGCATAGCTCTTCTTCTTTGAAAATATCATCTATAAAGGAAGCTGGAAATACTTGTATTGGCTTAGGAACATCATGATTCATCCCCTGGGACTGAAAAAATTGTTTCTACCAACAAAATTGGCCAGAAAAGAATATAGAAATGGCTCATACACAGCCAACTAACACTATCTGTCATAATATCTGTATCTTTTATATATTATTTAAAACCAACATGGTAATACCTTAATTTATACAAATATTTATTTTGTGCTGGGGAGAACCATCCTTGTAGAGTACAGTTTCTGGTCTATAAGTCCTGTGTTTATCTTTCTGTAATTTTTTGTGTTTCTATGACCAGATATTATCTTTAAACTTTAAACTAAAGTTGCAGAGAAATCTGACTTAATGACTGATCTGGATTTAACTCCTATTGACCTTTAGATGGAACACATGGACTTCTGAAGGACCTATCCATGGTGCTGACTGGATACAGCAGTTATAACACATAGTGCACCCACTGGATTCCTATACTGTACTTTAGAGATGGTCTCAGAAAAGGAGGTGATATGTATTCTAAGTTCATCAAAAGCAAATCATTTTGCCTTGTGTGGCCCCTTATAATTTTTAAGAATGTTTTACATCTCATTTTATCCATAAAACATTTCTATGAGGTCAAATGGAAAACATGTTCCTACTTTTATGGGTGAGGTATATGAAATAGAGGTTTCTAAGTGTATTTTACACAAATATATATCAGTGTCAGTAGGATACTATATTAATCATGGATCTGGATGAAAGAATTCAGTAGCACTTCAAGCTTATGATTGTATTTGTTCAACGTGGAAGTTGACAGTCAGGGAGCTGAGATAATAAAAATTCTTCAGAACTAAGAAACAATGATATGATGCAATATTACACATCCATTAAAAAGTAATTTACTGAAACAACAAAGTAAAGATCATGAAAAAGGTAAAGTTAAAAACAGTCAAGAAATACAAACATGCCTGTTATATTAACTCAACTTTTTGAATGCATATTATATAAAAACATACACCAAAGACTAGAAATAAAATCACCAAATTATTAATAGTGATAATCTCTGGGCTGACAGAGAAACTTAATTTTTGTTTTTCATCTTTTGGTGTGATTTCTAATTTTCCTATACTAAAAATATATTAGCTTATGCAACTGACCTTTATAAAATATTAATGGGGAGTGTCAAGAGGCAAAAATTAAGCAAGCCTCACTATTATCATATTTGCCAACTCTATGTCATGCTTCATGTCATCTTTGATTATGTCTTAAAAATGGAACTCACTCTTCAGAAAACTCTTAAAACAAGGAAAGAATGTCTTAGCATTGCTTACACTTTAGCTGAAAACTATTAGGTATCATCTTCTCCTTGTGGCCCTATCTCCTCGGACTTCTGTAGATTTACCAAACATTTTAAGATAGTCAGCAAAGTATGTCCATTGATCAAAGCAATGCTTCACATTTCTACATCAGGAAAAGACACTGGGGGTGATGCATTTGCAAACAATTTGCCAGGACATAGTAATTTTCTTATGCCTTAAAATTGCTACTATTGAAAATAAAATAAAATTATGCCCAATAAAAAGAGATATACCAACAATGTCTTCAACATTCAAGAATGCACATAAATACAAAACCATAAAAGTAAGAAAAACTTTATACTAAGAAATTTTAAAGTCTAATTCTTTAATGTCATAGTTGTTATTAAAAAAACTGGCATTAACTTTTACTCTGAATAGTCTTTATTTAAAATCTGATTTAATGGTCATATCTTTATCTAGTTTTCATTATAAAATAATCTTGCAAAATATTCTTATTTTAAGATCTTCAGGAAATGTGATTTTTTTAGCAAGAATAGGAGGTAACAAAGTGATACAGAATTTAACACCTATGCAAACAAAGCAGGTGACTATTATGGAGATTGGCATGAACGCTAACTTTCATTCCCACAATAGATTTGACTGAACTAACACTTTTCTGCTCTGCACAAGGTCTTCACATGTATGATTTTTATGAATCACCTTAATTTGGAATGAGTGGGTAGTAGGTTTTCCTTGCAGAAAAATCCTGTATAGAAGAACTAAAAGGCTGTCTATCTTTTCCAGTGTCAAATAAAACCCAATAGCAAAACTTGAAGATGTATAAAGGGGCCAGCTCTTTAGATGTACTTAAATTTCAAAGTTACCTTCTGTAAAACATGAGCTTAAAATGAAGTTACTTTCTAATGTACATTCATATATTTTATATCTGAAGAAAAGAAATGATTATACAGCTACAAGCCATCAAGTTAATAAAATTAATGGCAACAACCCTTGGCAGAAATTGACAGGAGCCTGGATAAACATCTTAAATAAGAATCTCACTAGGTGCCACACTGGTATTCCAGGATTGGTTAGTAATAGGATGTCAGCAAATAACATGTCTTCACTAAGGAGAAATGTGCCTGTTATGTTTTGTTTCTTCTTAAATTTCATGCCACTAAGGATCACACGATGTGTGGTCCCAAAGTTTATTTGGTAGTATTTAAGAGTAAAATTTCAGATTTCTAAAGATTTTAAGGAAAGTAAGCACTATACAAGAGGTTATCTTCTTAAATAATTTTGTTAATTTGGGTCTATATGAATTATTAAGGAAAATAAAAGGGGAAAAACATCATATTGTTTAAATAACTACCCAATTTACAATAGCCTCAAAAAATATTTAGGAATCAACTTAATGAAAGAGGTGAAAGAATTCTACAATGAAAATTGCAAAATGCTAAAGAAAGAAATTAAAGAAGACCTTAGAAGATAGAAATATCTCCCTCGTTCTTGTATAAGAAGAATTAATATTGTCAAAATGACCATACTACCAAAAGCACTATACATATTTAATGCAATTCCAATCAAAATCCAATGACATTCCTCATAGAAATAGAAAAAGCAGTCATGAAATACTTATGGAAAAATAATAGTCCCATAATAGCTAAAGCAATCTTTAGCAGGAAGAGTGAAGCAGGAGGCATCACTATACCAGAACTTAAACTATACTACAGAGCAATAGTAACAAAAACAGCATGGTATTGGCACCAAAATAGACTTGTAGACCAATGGTACAGAATAGAGACAAAGGCACTAAAAACATACATTGGAGAAAAGATAACTTCTTCAACAAAAGGTGCTGGGAAAACTGGAAATCCATATGCAACAAAATGAAATTAAACCCCTATCTCTCACCATGCACAAAACAACTCAAAGTGGATCAAGGACCTAGGAATTAAACCAGAGACCCTGTGCTTAATAGAAGAAAAAGTAGACCCAAATTTTCATCATGTTGGATTTGGTCCAGACTTCCTCAATAAGATTATGATAGCACAAGAATTAAAATCAAGAATCAAAAAATGGGATGGATTCAAACTAAAAAGCTTTTTCTCAGTAAAAGAAACAATAAGTGAGGTGAATAGAGAGTCTACATTTTGGGAGCAAATTTTCACCACACACACATAAGCTAGAGCACGTAAAAAACTCAAAAAGCTAAGCACCAAAAAAACAAATAACCCAATCAATAAATGGGCCAAGTAACTGAACTTGTAGACCAATTGTACAGAATAGAGGACACAGAGACAAACCCCCATAAATATGGTTATGTCATACTAGACAAAGGTGCCAAAAACATTCACTGGAGAAAAGACAGTCTATTTAACAAATAGTGCTTGCAAAACTGGAAATCCATATGTAGCAAAATGAAATTAAACCTATATCTCTCACCCTGCACAAAAATTAACTCAAAGTGCATCAGAGACTTAGGCACTGGAACAGAGATTCTGTGCCTAATACAAGAAAAAATAGACCCAAGTATGTTGGCCTAAGATCTGACTTCCTTAACAAGACTCCTAAAGCTCAAGAAGTAAAATCAAGAATCAATAAGTGGGATGGATTAAAATTTTAAAAAACTTCTTCTCAGCAAAGGAAACAACAAATAACATGAAAAGAGAGCCTAAAGACAGGGAGAAAATTTTTATCACATGCATCTTTGATAAAGTGTTAATCTCTAGGATATATAAAAAACACAAAAAAAAAACCACCAAAAAAAACCCCAATTAATAAATAGGCTAAGGAACTGAATGGACACTTCACAGAATAAGAAATAAAATTGATCAACAAATATATGAAAACATGTTTAACATCTCTAGCAATTAGAGAAATGCAATCAAAACTACTCTAAGATTTCATCTCACTCCTGTCAGAATGGCAATCATTAGGAATCCAGGCAACAATAAATGTTGGTGAGGATGTGGTGGAAAAGGTACACTCATACATCGTTGGTGGGACTGCAAATTGGTGCAACCACTATGGAAAACAGTATGGAGATTCCTCAGAAAACTTGGAATAAAACCACCATTTGACCCAGCTATCCCACTCCTTGGTTTATACCCAAAGGACTTAAAATCAGCATACTACAGTAATGCAGCCACATCAATATTTATAGCAGCTTAATTCACAATAGCTAACCTATGGAACCAACCTATGTTTCCTTCAATAGATGAATGGATAAATAAAATGTGGTATTACTCAATGGAATATTACTCAGCTTTAAAGAAGAGAGACATTATGGCATTTTCCAGTAAATGGATAGAGAATGTCATACTAAGCAAAATAAGCCAATTCCCAAAAAACCAAAGGCCAAATGTTTTCTCTGATAAAAGGATGCTAATTCACAATAAGGAGAGGGAAATTAGAGAAGAATAGCATTACTTTAGATTATGTAGAGGGAAGTGAAGGGAGGAGAGGGGTGGAGTGTGAGGATAGGAAAGATAGTAGAATGAAACAGACATTATTACCGTATGTATATACGTGACTGCATTACCAATATGATTCTACAACATGTACACTCAGAAAAATGAGAAATTATATCCCATCTATGTATGATATATTTAAGTGTATAAATGATTTCACTGTCATGTATAATTAAAACAAATAAAAAAATTAATAAAAAAACTACTCTATAATGTTTTATCTCACTCTAATAAGAATGACAGCTATTAGGAGTACAAACTACAATAAGTGTTGGGAGGATGTGGGGAAAAAGGCACACTTATCCATTGCTGGTGGGACTGCAAATTGGTGCAGCCATTATGGAAAGCAGTATGGAGATTCCTTGGAAAGCTGAGAATGGAACTACCATTTGACCCAGCTCTCCCACTCCTTGGTTTATACCCAAAGGACTTAAAATCAGCATATTATAGTGATACAGCCACATCAATGTTTATAGCAGCCCAATTCACAACAGCTAAACTGTGCAACCATCCAAGGTTTCCTTCAGTAGATGAATGGATAAAGAAAATGTGATATATATACACAATGGAATACTATTTAGCATTAAAAGAGAATAAAATCATGGCATTTACAGGTAAATGGATGGAGTTAGAAAATATAATGCTAAGTGAAGTCAGCCAATCCCAAAAAAACAAGTGTTGAATGTTTTCTCTTATATAAGGATGCTGATTCATAATGCGGATGGTTGGGGGGAGCATGGGAGGAATAGACAACTCTACATAGGTCAAGGGGAGAGAGGAGAAAGGAGGGGGCATGGGGGTAGGAAATGCAGTGGAATGAGATGGACATCATTACTCCCATAAATACAAGTATGAAGACTCGAATAGTATGACTCTACATTGTGTACAACAATTATGCTATATATGTGTAATATAAAATGTATTTTGCTGTCATATATAACAAATTAAAATAAATTTTAAAAAGAACAAGGTGAGTTTTAAATTCATCATAAAAATAAATCTTCTGTTGAAAGTTTAGCGATTAGTGTCAAAACTTACCTAGATCCCTCAAACAAAGAGCGTCTCCAGCATCTATACCCTTCACTTACTACCTTAGTGCTTTTTCCCTCATTGATTTTGTTTAGAATTTCAGAATTAACAAACAGGATGGTGTGGGTATTTGCCTTCAAAGAACTCCTGCATTTGAAATGCTTTATTTTTTCTTGAAATACTTTATCTACATAGAGAAATGATTTCAGATGTATCCACTCTCTTATACTGAGCTCATCTTGCTGCCCCTATTGCCACATGGACATAATTTTCCATTCAAATTAAAGCTACAATCTCAGACTAAGAAATACAAATAATATATACACATTCTTTCTAATCTCTGTTTCATGAAATTTTATTTATCTTTTAATACTAGTATGTAAATTTAATGTAGAGTGTAAAGCTTGTGTTTTGTAGGATCCTTTGGCTTAATAGCTACTTCATTTCAACTTTTCTGTTTTACATTGAGGTATTTAACATTTTTAAGACTTTCTGTCCTATATGGAACTGTATCCCACCAATGATAATGGATTCCACTGCCTCACACCTACCACCAGAACCACCACCAAAACCAATAGGAGTGAAAACTTTCCTAAAATGTCTTTATTCTATGACGTTCAATAACATGAGGATGGTGCTTATTTATGAGCATTCATTATTGTGATGCCAAAAATTTGCATATAACTTAGACAATGAAAACTGGCCTTCCATATAGATGAACTAAAAGAACTTTCTTTCATTTATTATTAAAATTAAATTCTATGTAAAATCTTTTATTTATTGAATATAAGGGAATTTATGTGACAAAAATTTTGGTTCTTAGCTATGGGAGATTTTATTGCTTATCTCATAAGACACAAATACATTGTGGTTTCTGCTTATTGGGAGCTATCAGATAAAAAACAAAACTAAGAGAGTAAGACTTTCTTTCCTTTTTTGCAAAGTTACTTAAAATAATCATGCTAAATTAAAAATGGTCCAAGTAAAGAAGATAAAAGCTAAATGGTGATTTGTTTGACATGATAAATATGTAGTTGATTCTGGGCTACTTCACAAAAATATTGTAGTCCTATAGAGGCTGACTATTTTCACTAAATGATTTATGTACAGAAAGGTAAAGTACTATCCTTACTCATATTCAGTCTAGCCATTATATATTGCTTACCTAATATATATGGGTTTTTGTTTGTATCGTTTTGTTCTAGGAGGGTGTAGTGGTCACAGATGGGGAAAAGGAAGTCAACAGGTACAATGTTAGAAGGAATTTGTTCTCTAGCACACCAGAGTGAATATAATTAACAATAGCACATTAAAGGCACTTTACAGATTCAATGCAATTCCCATCAAAATCCCAATGACATTCCTTGCAGAAACAGAAAAAGCAATCATGAAATTCATCTGGAAAACTAAGAGACCCAGAATAGCTAAAGTAATCATAAGCAGGAAGAGTGAAATTGGTGGTATCGCGATTCCAGATTTTAAACTATACTATAGAACAGTAGTAGCAAAAACAGCATGGTACTGGTACCAAAACAGGTGGGTAGACCAATGGTACAGAATAGAGGACACAGAGACAAATCCACAAAATTACAACTACCTTATATTAGACAAAGGTGCTAAAAACATGCAATGGAGAAAGAATAGCATATTGAACAAATGGTGCTGGGAGAACTGGAAATCCATATGCAACAAAATGAAATTGAATCCCTTTCTCTCACCATGCACAAAAGTCAACTCAAAATGGATCAAGGAGCTAGGAATCAAACCAGAGACTCTGTGTCTAATAGAAGATAAAGTTGGCCCTAATCTTCATCACGTGGGGCAGGCCCCAAATTCCTTAATAAGACACCTATAGCACAAGAGTTAAAACCAAGAATCAACAAATGGGATGAATTCAAACTAAAAAGTTTTTTCTCAGCAAGAGAAATAATATGTGAAGTGAATAGGCAGCCTACATCCTGGGAACAAATTTTTACCCCTCACACATCAGATATAGCTCTAATCTCTAGAGTATATAAAGAACTCAAAAAGTTAAACAACAAAAAAACAAATAACCCAATCAACAAATGGGCCAAGGACCTGAACAGACACTTCTCAGAAGAGGATATACAATCAATCAACAAATACATGAAAAAATGCTCACCATCTCTAGCAGTCAGAGAAATGCAAATTAAAACTACTCTAAGATACCATCTCACTCCAATAAGAATGGCAGCCATTATGAAGTCAAACAACAATAAGTGCTGTTGAGGATGCAGGGGAAAAAGTTACTCTCATACATTGCTGGTGGGACTGCAAACTGGTGCAGCCAATTTGGAAAGCAGTATGGAGATTCCTTGGAAAGCTGGGAATGGAACCACCATTTGACCCAGCTATTTCCCTTCTTGGACTATATCCAAAAGACCTAAAAAGAGCATACTACAGGGACACAGCCACATCAATGTTTATAGCAGCACAATTCACAATAGCTAGAATGTGGAACCAACCTAGATGCCCTTCAATAGATGAATGGATTAAAAAATATGGCAATTATACACAATGGAATATTACTCAGCACTAAAAAATAACAAGATCATGGCATTTGCAGGCAAATGGATGGCATTAGAGCAGATTATGCTAAGTGAAGTTAGCCAATCCCTAAAAAACAAATGCCAAATGTCTTCTCTGATATAAGGGGGTGACTCAAAATGGGATAGGGAGGAAGAGCATGAGAAGAAAACTACCACTAAATATGGAAGAGAGGTGGGAGGGAAAAAGAAGGAGAAGGGAAGTTGCACGGAAGATGGAAGGAGAACCTCATTGTTATACAGAAAACGTATATGATGTTGTGATGAGAAAAAGAAAAAAAAAGTGTGTCACATTAGATTGGATAGAGAGAAAGGATGGGAGAGGAGGGGAGAAGTAGGGGGGATAGGAAGGGCAGCAGAATAGAATAGACATTATGATTGATGTATGTACATTCCATGTATGTATTATATGTCAAAATACATTCTGCTGTCATGTATGACTAAAAAAAAAATAAAAATAAATTGTATGGTTAAAAAAAGAATGAAATATTAAAAAAAAGAAACACTGGAACTTTTCTCTACATATAAATGTAAAATGTGACAATGAATACAAAATATAAAAGGACATTTAATCTATTAAACTTATGCTACATTAAATAATATAATTATATAAAATTGATATATGTGGTCATTAATAAAAATATTAAGAGACTAAAAAAAACACAATAGCACATATGCACCTCAAAAGTTAGAGGAGAGGATGTTGAATGTACTCACCACAAGGAAATGATAAAAGTGTATGACACATTTTAAGATACAGATATATCTCTTCAGGGGAGATCCAACATGGCGGCGGGCGCGGAGAGATCAAGTCTCTGACCTCTTCAGCTGCGTGGGCATAGGGAGTTGTAAACCATCTAAATGCTGTTTGCTCAGGATCACTAGGCAATGCTGAGCTGACGTGCAGGTGGGGCGAACAGTCTGGGCCTCTCAGAACACACACCGAGCCCGGATCAGCTGAATTCAAGCTCCCGTTCGCCTGCTTCTCGCAGACAAACTGCTGTGACTCAGCACTAAACAATCCCGCTGAAACAACTGGTCGGCTCTTCTGAACCTATGGAGGTAAATGCCAACCGAGCCTTCATAGGCAGTGGCCACAGGATTCAAACGGGGCTTGGGAGAGCCAGTCAGGACCCACCCGTTGCATTGGTCACCCAGCAAAGGGAAAGGAACTGTCGCCATTTGCATGGGATACCACCATGGCAGACAACTGACGTCACCAGAATGGGGTGGAGGAGATAACTTCATTGAAACCAGCGGCGACAGGTGTGTAACCCCCTAGCCTTCCCTCTCCACACAGCGGCGAAACCTTAAGGGCCCCTCCCAGCTCTCCCATGAGCATGATAGCCAGACTGAGGGAATCAGAAGTGGCATGGGACCCGAAGCGCGGAACTCCCAGCTACCGCTCCCACCAGTGCTGACAACTGAGGTCTCTTGCACCAGCTACCGGGGGCGTGGCTACCGGAGGGCAAGCAAATTTCACTGAGCGTTCTCAGCCCCAAGCTCTACAAACTTAGGGTCTAAGGGAATGGCAAAAAGGAAGAGTGTGCCCAGTCGTTCATGAAAACAGGGCTCCCAGGAGCAACAGACCTGGCGTGTAGCCAGTATTGTGATGAGCGTCACCGGTGAGCGGGGCCTGGCTTGAGGAAAAGTGGGGAAGTGACTAGACACAAGAGAAGGCCCTAGGCACTCAGGATTGGAGACCCGCCCAGTCTGGGAGGAGGAGCTGCTGCACAGTGATTGGTTCCCGCGTATCAAGATGAGAAGCTTGGCCCGGTGGGCACAGCTCCACCTACTGGAAGAGAAGTTAATCAAACTCTAAGACTGCATTTATTAATTTTTTTTTTAATTTGGGTTTTTTTATTTTCATTTTTTGGTTGTGCTTTTTAAAATTTCTTTTTTAATTTTTTTTAAATTTAAATTTTTTTTATTATTATTTTTTCTTTTGTTTCTTTTTTTATTTTCTAGTTTTTTTCTTTTGTCTTTTCATTTCTTTTCAATTTTCTTATTCCCCCTTCCTTGAATTCTACCTGC